>NC_143021.1:33468747-33596247 GCF_055824585.1 Amblyomma mixtum | reverse complement strand
TGGACTCTTGAAGTGGTAAATACGCTTACTACGGCACTACGAGGGCATCAGAAAAGCGGCGCCGAAAACGCAGAAAAGGTAGGAACGGCATCGCTGTACAATACTGGCCGTACTAGTCCTGTGGCTGCGGTCCAACATTTCAATTTCTGGCTCATTAGATTCATTAAAGCGAACCGGCTTCGCGCGAAAGACCCTTCACGGAAACATGCACGCCTGAAGAAGCAGCTCTGCTCTTGCGAAATGGTGTGGACTGAAACTAATAAAGCGGCAGCTTGGAGGCACCGCTCCTCCTCCTGTTGATGACTATACAATATGTCCTGAGTTGGATGACACTCCGACTCGTACGCGCCAAATAGAACATGCGTCGTCAGCCCGATCATCTCCTCGCCACTTCGCATATGAAAGTGTATTTTATCGCTTTATATATCACTCCCACTGCTCGATACGCATGCACGTCGTTGCTATACTACAGAGACACGGCTAGGCCCGTCGTCGCCATCGGGGTACGCCTCGGCCCAAATCTGTTCCTCGTTCTAGGGCGCTCTGAAAGTACAAGTCGCGTGCTTGAGCGTTCACGCCAAATCTGTAGGCTGCGATGGGTGTGCAGAGCTGCAAGTTTTCACTGTTACCAGCATTGCGGTACGAGCAGGGCGCTTTTATTTTTCTTCTTTTTAAAGTCCTTCCTAACCTAATGTTACCAGCACTGCGACTCATCCTGGTGGGAGACAAGTCAACGTCATCTCGGAAAGAAACACCTTCATTAAAGCTATTCGATACTGACACGCAAGGGAACATGTGGAAAGCACAACAACTATCTCTCTGGGAGTATCTGGCACTCACGCGACCACACCTCCATCAGCATCACCTCCGGATGTGACCAATCGCACAGTGTAAAAGGCTTGTCCTTATTAATTATCACAGATGCATACCTCTTGGCGTGAGCTCGCGTAATCACGTCTTTTCAAATTACTCCAAATCGTTGAAACTCAGGACGCACTCGAAGTTGCACTCAAAATCTTGGGTATCCTCCTATAAGTCGCAATTAAAGGTGTTTGGAGTTCGCGAATTCTCCTGGGTCACGTAGGAGGCAGAACTGGAAAGGACCCTGCCTGTTCTGGCTGGTGCGTGCGCAGGTATGGATGTTCCTCCTCGAGCTAACAGTCGAATTTCCGGGGACAAGCCTCTCAGCCTCTGACTGGTGCCATGAACAGATGTCTTGAAGAGAGCTTTTCGCATCGCACTTGTGTTCCCTCTGTCCGCAGGATTATGGAGCATGGCCCATAATACCTAAACCAGGTCCGCCCACTGTCATGAAGCCGATGTAGGGCAGGCGCCGACGAAGAAGAGGATGTCAGTGCGGCCAAGTATAATTTAAAAAAAAATTACTGGTCACGATCTGAAAATGGGAGGTCTGAAGTAGCTAGCAAGCTGTTGACCACTCTAAAGACTACTTGGTTACTTTTTAAATCACTGCACTCACATTATATTGGCCCTTGCATACATGAACTGAACTTGTTCCGAGCCAGTACATCACTCTCACTTCCGTCTTGTTCCCACCATGTTGTCTCGCTTTTATTCGCAACAGAGGGCTGATTAGAAACTTTTTAAGATGCCTCAAGGCATTAATGATTTTGATGCATGCATGATTAGCGGGAGGCCGAAGCGAATAGGCTAAGCAGGGAGGTTTTATATGAGAACCGGCGTTAGCTTACTATGACATCAATGGAGGCGCAGTTTGTATTCGTCATCCACCCTCGGTTCACCTACGCCAAATAGGATGACGTCATGGAATGCTCCACAGCACCAACTGCTGACTTCCCACGCGCACTATGTTCACCTCCATACATCATGTAACACCGTAGTCGCCGTGGCTATAAATGGAGCAGCGAAGTGGAAAAGGACAAACCTCTCACATTTGCCAGGCTTACTTATCAGTAAACTCTGGTATGTTATGCAAGTATATCAATGTTCATGTATAAACGCTCAGAGGTTGCATAGGATTTTCGCTGTGTTTGTATAGGCTTGTGAAGTGGGGGAGTACAGAAGAACGAATTTGTTGAAGCGGGTAATATACATGGCGCTGGGACTAGCGCACCAGACTTTATGGCTATGTCAAAAACGGTTTTTGCTCTGAAATGGTCTGCCAAGTGAAGCTCAGCCGTGTTTTACGAGATTTTGTTGTGTCCACCGTACAAGTTTCGGGGTGGATGTTTGGTTACCACACACAAGTTTTATAAAGTCTTCCTCTCTTGCTGAGTGTTTCACCAAAGAATATTTGCCTCAAGTAAACAGGAAAGAACAGTACGCAGACTTCTGCGATGTTTTTTCCCGGAGCCCTTGCACTTGACCCTGTACTGTGGAGGTCCAAGCAAATATATTTTGGAAAGAGTCAGGGAGATGCAGTTGCCACCAGGAGCAAATGCTCAGGCAACGGAGGCATTTTCCTCGCGTTTTCAAGCATAAAGTAAAGAATGAAATTGTGAAACTTGATCTGATATAATGAAGATAGGCCGATTTTAGGAATTTATGCTTCTCCGTGTCACTTCCGCAATATTAACGCTTGAAAAAAAAATTATTTCACTGAGCGCATTAAAGACACAAAGGTTCTAATCTCTGCAACAGACGAGACTGAAAACATCCAGTACCTTTGCCCAGAGATTCGATTTTGCAAGAATATTTCTTCAGCAGGCAGATTTGATCGCCTAATAGTCGCAAGGAAAATAATCAGGGATGAATACCTTCTTAGTCTGGCCTCGAAAGAACATTGTACTTCAATTAGACACAACAAAAGGAAGCACGAAGATCTCGGGCAACTGCCGTTAAATGACTGTCTAACTTGACCGTGCTATCACCGCCGCCGTGGCTTAGTGGTTTGGTCGTCCGCCTCGGCAGCAGGAGGTGGCAGGTTCGGAACCAACCTTCGGATACCCACTGGATGGGTACAGGCGCTCCCCAATCTAGGACCGGTTTCTTCATGGGGAACAGTCCCGGGGGAGGCTCCGCAGAGCCCACAATGCCCTGGGCAATGAACCCTGTTTCGAACAGCCGCCTGAAAAGGCGACGCGGTATGTGTTGATGTGCTGTCTTCGTGTTTGTCTCATTGGCGTTTAAGTTTTTTTGTGAACCCCTCTCAAGAGGGATGTCAAGGCCACAAATGGCGGCATTACTGTACGGATCCCGGTAAATAAGTCGCTGGATGATTCGGCACAATCGTGGAGCCTCTTTCTGTTACCTTTTTCCTTTTTCACCAAAAGCTTTGAAGGGACACTGCGGAGAACTCCAATTTCTGTGCCGAGTTAAAATCCATCCTGGGCCCATTTCTAGCTGTGCTCTGTACATTGCATCAACATTTTCTTCCGCAACGACTCCAGTTCGCGATATTTACACAAAGGATGGCTCCATGATAACCTTTTTTAAGTCACAGGCCTTGTATCCTGTCCTAGGCGTATAAGGATAGAAAACCGTGCCCTCTAACTACAGCTTGTTTGCAAAATAACCAGATTATGGCATCGCTTGCGTTACGGATTTTCCCCTTTCAAGATTTATACGGAACCTAGCAAGGTGTTTATTTTCGCGAATAAAGGGGCGCACTGATCCCCCTAGCAACGGAGTTCTGTGGCGCTGATAGGGCACTATGGCGCCGCGGTGCATCGACTGTCTTTGCGTCCTGCTCATGCACGCTGTTCGCGTCTGCTCTCATTTGTGTTTATCGCACATGGCGCACAGACATGCCCGACTGGTAGTGTGGACGCAGGTGTTCATGAATGGGCAGATTTAGGGATCCATGAGTCACGTCGCGACTCCTAAAAACTTCCTTGCTTACTCTGCTGACATTGCTGATATGACGAATTCTCTTACAGAGGTTTATTACAAGCAGAAACTGTAGACAGATGTGAGGAATCGTATAATGCGGGTGAAATATCGGCAGAGCATTGTAAGGCACTAAGGTGCACATAACCTCCCAAAGTAACCGCTCGCAGTGTAAAGGGTTTATCCAAGTGAATTATGACAGATGCATATCCCTTGACGGTGTGCGTGTGATTTCAAGTCAGCTTCTAAGGTATAGGCGAAGGTACAGAGCGGAAAAGAAAAGGCGAAGAACTGTAGGAGAACTGTAGCGGCCAGCCGAGCTGTCAGAGGACTGTCACCCGAACTGTAAGAGACGGGCTGGGGGTGAAATGAAATCTAGCTTAAAATCTAGTGATCTAAAGCGATTTCCTGCTTAACTTGTTATTCTTGCTTGCTGTGAAATACAACGCATTGTTGTTGGTGGATTCTGGTGAAACGCGCTATTTCAAGGAATTCTTTGTTCTTCCTGGGCTGTGATCTTTATCGTTTTTTACAATACATTTTCACAATATTTAAAACTTATTGTCATAAAAGGTCTAATTTTCATCTTTGTAGTTGCAACCCTGTAGGCATCACGTAAGAAAGCTCTGCTGAGCACAACATACTGAAGAAAAAGGCGGGCGCTTTCAGCATGTACTTTATGCAATCGACACAAAATCGCAGCATTCTATACTTCTTTGTCACGGTAGCCACAGATGACGACAAAGGACCGTTCAAACGTTTGATATGCCATCATTTGACTTCTGTCTGGCTAGCCTCTCGCTGTCAGTATGGGACACCATACCACTCCTGATCTGCTATGCGTGCACCGACATAGGTGATTATTCATTGTTTAGTGATTGGCGAATGACCTGCCTACCATATAGATGTCTAACTAGTGCGGTCTCTGCGCTAAGCCTCGAGGGCAACGAAGCGGATGCAGTCGCGTGAGGAGCGCTCGGCCCGGGATAAGTTTTTAAGGTTAAACGTGGCCGCTATGGGCTCCCCTTCTACGTCTTTGGCTGCCGTCCTTCTGCTTCATGACAATTGGTTCCGGGTGGCGCAAGACGACGTCTTTGTCAAAAGTTTAGAGCCCAGGGGGTTTGCTTCTTAGCCTTGCAGTGTGACTCCTGAAGCATTCTGGGAAGTCCTACCCATTGCAGGAGGCAGAACCAGAATTCTTCTTACCCAGAGGGAATTTGGAGCGCTGGAGTTGCATCACGAACCACAGAGTGAGGCTCAGAAGCAAACCCCCTGGGCTCCAAACTTTTGACAAAGGCTGTACCACATCTCCAAACGTCGCGTTACGGGCAAGAAGTTCGTAGAGGCGGTGGCTCGACCTTAGCGATGGTGTCATCACTCCGTAGGAAGCTTCCTGTCGAACGATGTTGGTGGGTAACTGCACTTGACAAGGCCCGCAAATTTTCTGCAGTTCTTCGAGGAGCACAGAACGCAGGAGATAACGAAGGGAGGTCAAAGCTGCCCCGGAGGCAGTATCCAGGGGGCCGGTCATACTGGTTTTACCGCTGCTGCAGTGCCCTTACCATGACGACTCACACGCAGAGGATTTCGATGCTCAAAGGCGGATTACGTACTCTGTAACGGAACAGCTGCTCTTTCACACCGCCCATCTTATTACTTACATCGTAACGTTCTCATTCTGACGATGAATTCAGTGCTTCAACGCACGCTCCGGTCGTTCACGGCGCTCGCTTCAGGTGAAATTATTCAAACGTTGGCGAACAAATTCCTGCCACGTCGGAAGTGTCGCCTTACGATACTCATTCGATGTGCGGTCGGCATCGTCCAAGCTGTAGTAGGCATTGCCGATGTTTGTAGTTTTCTCCCAGTCGTTGAAGCGTGGTATGCGTTCGAGGAGGTCGACCCAGTCTTGGGTGTCCTCCGATAAGTCGCCATGAAAGGTCTTTCGAGTCTGGAGATTCTCGTAGGAGGCAGGAAGGGAAGAGACGCTGTTTGTTCTGGCCGTGTGGGCGAAGCCAGGGGTGACACTTTTCGAGGTATAAGTCGAAATTCCGGGCACAAGCCACGAAACCTCTCACCGTGCCATGAACAGCGGTGTTGGAGAGGGCCTTTCAGACCGAACTTGCTTTCCGGCTCTGGAAAGCATTTTGCACAATAGGCCATAATACTCAAACAAGCTTTATCACTTGTCACGGACCACAAGGACGAGAGGCGCCGACGTGGAAGGTGACCTCACAACGGCAGAGTTTAAAGTTTAAAAGAATGACACGTCATGTTCTGTAAGAGCGAGGTGTGAAAGTGCTAGCAAGTAGTTGACAACACTATGGACTGCTTGGATATTTTCAAAACCACTGCAAGCAAATTATATTGGCCGTCGCAAACGCCTTCTGTCATTCACTCTTACCATCCGCTCACCAGTCCCATGACTGTCACTTGCATCTTGTTCCCACCGCATGAGTGTTCTTGCCGTGTTGCTTTCATTCGCAACAGTGGTGCGTTTAGACACTGTTTACGACATCCGAAGGCATTACCCATTGTGCCTCCTCTGTGCTTAGCAAGAGGCCGATGTGACTTAGCTACGCAATCAGGCTTTATAGGGAAGCGCGCGATAGCTTTCCATGACGTCAATGGTGGCGGATTGGTTGATTTACACAACACGTGGGGCATGTTCCAGCATGTGCTGGACCGGACAAATTCCGAAACTCAATCGGTAATAATACAGGCATAAGTTAGTAAAGACACACATTGCGGATACCCAACGGTCGCGCTCCCGGGCTACGGTGGGACGCTGAAAGAGGCGATTGACGCTCGCATCAAGGAAGCCTAGGAGAGGGCAGAAATTGTAAAACTGAACGCGAAATTAGCTCCGGGTTCTGATGGCATCATCAATAAAATAGTAACGAATCTGAACAATGAATCCATTAGTCAAATGGTGGCGGGGTTTGTATTCGTCATTCGCCTTCGGTTCGCTTACGCAAGCTAGGATGACGCCATGGAATGCTCCACCGCCGCAGCTGCTGCCTTGCGCGCCCAATATGTTAACCTCTTTCCATCAAGAAACCCGGTAGTCCTCGTGGCTATAAAGGTAGCAGAACAGTGGGAAGAGGCTAACCTCTCAATATTCTCAAAGCTACTGCTTATAAAGTGTTTTATATCAGCAAATTCTGGTATACAATGAAAGTAATGCATTGTTCACGTGTAAACGCTCTGAGGCTGTATAGAATATTCGCTGAGTTTGGCAGAGTTTCTGAATGGGAGGTATGCAGAGGGAAAAATTTGTTGAAGCGGGTAAAATACGTTGGGCTTCGATTAGGGCACCAGTTTTTATGGCAGTTGAAAAACAGGTTTTTGTTCTCAATTGGTCTGCCAAGTAAGACCAGGCCGCATTCTACCAGGTTTTGTTGTGTCCACCGTAGCTGTTTCGTTGTGGATGTTTGGTTACCAGAAAAATTTCAAGAAATCTTCTTTTGCTGGCAGAGCGCTTCTCTAATGAAAATTTGTCTCATGTAAACAGCAAAAAACTTTACGGGGACTTCTGCGTTGTTTTTTTTACAGAGAACGTGTGCAAGGCCTCGTATAGTGGAGGACCAACCAGTCACGTTTTAAAAAGGGTCAAGAAAATGCAGGCGCTGCCAAAAGCAAATGCCTTTTATTGCGAAAGCAATACAGCTCTCACTTTCGAGCCATTAGCCTGGTCGGGGTGCTTCCACCATTGACCTTTAGCTGACCCCTGTTGTGACCTCACTGCAGACCGAGAGAGAGAGAGAGAGCCCCAGCTCGCGCGGTTAGCATGGGCGCGACGGAGCTGCCACGGCGGACTGCGCAGCTGCCGCGAGAGGACGCGCGTTGCTATGACGTCACACCAGGGGGATAAAGGTGGGGAAGCAGCTCGGTTGCTCCCAGTTGCCGTGGTGGAGCTACCACGTTATGTCGGATGATGTGTATAAGGCAAATCTCCAACGAATTCAGCAGGCAGGAAACGCCGTCGCGCTGAAGAAACAGATGAAGAGGTGGTGGCTCGCCTCGAGCCAGTAGGCAGGCCCGTGCATTTCCTTTTTATCCTTCTCCTAGTCGCAACAACAACTACCGTCGGCGCAGAGCGGCTTTAGACACGGCGGAGGCGGGCTGAAGAAACGGATGAAGTTGGTTTAGCAATTTCCAGGCTTAACCAAGCTGTGCATCTGCCATTTTTTTTTATTTCAAGCTACACACGGGAGCGATAGTGGTTAAGAAGTTCCTAGAGAGAAGGATTTTTCTATCATAGGGATCTTTAGTTTGTAGGCAGCCAGAAAATATAGACCATGTTGTCTTAAATTGTTGAGAGGGGGCATATTTTTGGGATGTATTACAACGAACAATGAAGAAAGGTTTTTTAATTTCACTCTTGCGACATTCTCCACTTATGCGCCTTCAGTGAAGATTGTGTACCATTTTATTTATCAGGCTGATGGGCCTCCACTCTACTAAGCGCTCCAGAATGGCAGGTTACAACTCAGATCCGGATTCGCAACAAGACTGAATTTTGTTTTCTAAAAGTATGATTTGGTTTGTCGCAAAGCAAATAAAGGCGGCGGAAACTTCCCTGCGGCTCTCCAAAGAATAGCCCTCGTTATATCCGCACGAATCTTAATAAGCTGCAACCATCCTGTGTCCGGCTAATTACAAAGTCGCCAGATGTTTTTTTTGTGTATATACAAACCCTGTTCTGCGTGGTGTTTCGGCTTTTCTTAGTTGGTATGTAGTGTTTCTTGTGTTTGCGAAATCTCGTGCTTCACCAGAGCCTGGTAATGAAGAAAAAAAAGTTCGTCATGGCTACTCGCTTCTCATGAGAAATTCCTGCCTTCGAAACTCACCTCTACAACTTTTTCCGTCTTTATATTTTTTATTACGCAGAAATTCTACAGAAATATAGCGTAAGGCCGCTAAAGCGATTGGAAAGCATTTGCAGCACGGACTGAAAAATGAAGAGAAAAAGATTAGTTTAGTTTAGTTTAGTTTACGGTGTTTAACGTCCCAAAGCGACTAAGGCTATGAGAGACGCCGTAGTGGAGGGCTCCGGAAATTTCGACCACCTGGGGTTCTTTAACGTGCACTGACATCGCACGGTACACGGGCCTCTAGAATTTCTCCTCCAAAGAAATTCCAGCCGCCGCGGCCGGGATCGAACCCGCGTCTTTCGAGTCAGCAGCCGAAGAGAAAAAGAACTTTTGCGAACATTCCTGAAGGCGCGCGCGGCTGTCTGTAAGAGCATCTCAGAGCAGGGGCCAGGACCTCCTCCACCCCACGCGTATTTGGCGAACTGGGATGAGTGCGGACAGATTTTCGAGAGAATTCCAGCTCTGTTGTGAAGACAGGGGAAGTGAGACGTAGCTTAACGTGTGTGGCGACACGTTCTCTAAGTGCCTCGCTGTCTACTGGAAATTTCGAACTATGTTATTTAAGGTCATAATACATCTCGTTATGTGGTTCTAAGCCAGCCTTCGCGCAGCGATGTAGACAGGCCCAGGGTTCCTAGAAGCCTTGAAGAATGAGCTTTGAGCTAGAGCGTTTCTTTTGTAACAGCTTTGGTAGCGTAGTCACTGTTTCGGCTTCGTAGATTCGTTTCTGCACAGTTTTTAACTGTTATGAAAGACCTGTTCCTTTGTCTCCCTTTTCTCTTCGTCCGTCCATCACCGGTCTGCGAGCTCGAAGTTCCGTCCCAAATAAACGAGCCTCGAAGGAAGCGAGGTGTGAAGGAAGAACCTATCATTTTTACTCTGCTCACCGCTGCCAGTAATGGAAGCACATTAAAAACTAGCTCAGCGCGAGCCCACATGACGTGACAGTGTCCGGTTCGTTGTCTTCGTGGCTTAGTGCACAAGTTGCACGGGTCAGGCGCAGGGCTATAGGTTTGCATGTTTTCTAATAAAGGTTTGGTCAAGGTGCAACCTTCTAATAACCAGTTTTCTTATGTATTGCTTAATGACTGACAAATGTAATCTATACGTTATAGGGAAGGTTTACAATCGCATGAAATAACACTATACAAAGTTAATTTTTTTACCATGATGAGCTGACATCCCCCCTCAGAACAAACAGGATGCCGAAAGAGGCAGAAAATGCTCAAAGAAATAAAAGAAACACCCTAAAATGTTCTCTCCATGGTCTTCCTGGATTTTGTTATATGCTGTGCTGTAATTGCTCCTACGTCTTTCGAAAGTGCCTGTAGACGCTGGTATTGGCAACGTAGGCATTTTTTTCTGTCGTTTTCAAACGGGAATCAAAGAATAAAGTTGTAAAACTTTGCCTAAACTCTGTAAGGTAGACCGGTTTTATGAATTTCTGTTGCCTTCTCCATAACCTCCGCAGTAATAGGGCTTGAAAAAAAAAATTCTCTGCCCCATTCAGGACACCGGGATCTAAACGTCAGCAGCAGACGCCAGAGGAAACAGCCAGTACTAAAGCGCAGAGCCTTGATTTTGCAAGAATAGTTCCACAGCCGGCTGCCATAATCGCCCAGCAGTCGCAACGGAAGTGAACAGGAGTGAATACCTTCTCAGTCTTGCCTGCAAAAAATATTGTACTTCAATTCGGCAAAAGATAACGAATCACGAAGATCTCGGGCAACTGCTGTTAAATGACTGTCTAACTTGACCGTGCTATCACCGAAGCCGTGGCCTAGTGGTTTGGTCGTCCGCCTCGGTTGCGGTAGGTGGCAGGTTCGAAACCCACCGACGGATACCCACCGCATGGGTACAGGCGCTCCCCAACCTGGCGACCGGTTTGTTCGTGGGGAGCAGTCCTGGGAGAGGCTCCGTAGATCCCGCTATGCCCTGGGGGGTAAACCCTGTTTCGAAACACCGCCTGTAAAGGCGGCGTGGTATGCGTATATGTGAATCTCGGTGAAGGGTTCTGCCAAAGCCACGCATGGCAGCAGAGCTGCATAGATGCCGGTGAATGAGTAGCTGGACGATTGGTCACAATCGCGGAGCCTCTTTTTGTTTCCTTTTTTTTTCTTTGATCGAAAGCCCATAAAGGGACACTGCGGAACGCTCCACCTAATTTTTGTGCGTAGTTAAAATGCATCCTGAGCCGCTCTCTGGCTACGCGCTGAACATGACATCTGCATGTGTTTTTGCTCTGCGGCTCCAATTCGAAACATTTGCATAGAAAACGGCTCAATGATAACCCTTGTGCAGTCAACGCCGTTGTATCCCGACACTCGGGGGTGCGAGCGTATAAAATCGTGGCGACTAGCCGCAGCTTGCTTGTAAAATAACCGGGTGATGGCGTCACTTGCGCTACATATTGTGACATTTTCTAATTCATAGCGAACCTAGCATGATGCTTATCTGCGCGAATAAAGCGACGCAGAGCACCCCGGGGCGTCGGAATTCTGCGGCGCTTATGGGGTACTATGGCACCGGGGGCATCGACTCTCTTTGTATCCTGATCGGGCACACTGTTCCCATGTACAGCAATATATCCTCGGCGGAGAGGGCGTACACTGACGCTCTATGCGTATTGTGTGCTCAGATGACGTTCCTGAACGGACAGTTGCATGAATGGCTAAATCACGTCGATGCTGCAAAAAGCGCCTTGCTTGTGCCGTTGGCATTGCTAACATGACGAGTTGGCCTACAGACTTGAGTGGCCGGTACAAAAGGGTGGACGAGGACAGGAATCATAATCCGGTTCAAATATCGGCACACGAAGCTTAGGAAAGAAAGAAGAGATTAGAGAACAATAAGAATGATCTATCACTTGAAACTACACCAGCGTGCGCGCAGGTATTTCCTATAATATCTGCGCGTAGTCGGCTAGCGCCATTTAAGTAGGCAAAAAGTGCAACTGCGCAAGAAAAGTAGCAAGCGCTATTAGCCAAATATATTAGCGCTGTGCCTTAGACACGCTGTAGATGATCGCCGGTTCAGATTACAGCCCTCCTGGTTTGTTTACAGCCCGGTGCGGCCGCGCAACTTCGAAACACAATCGAAGCAAAAAAAATTTGGTCAGGTAGTTTTTTGTGAGTTTAACGCACCAAGACTGCACGCACAGTGTTATCCCAAAACCTTTGAATGCGTCTTTCCCATAAGGATTTCTCGACGCCAGATTGGATAAGTATGCTTACTGCGGTATCTACGAGGGTATCAGGAAAGCGGCGGCGAAAACAAAGAGGAAGGAACGGCATCGCTTTACTGCATTGGCCGTACCAGTCCTGCGGCTGCGGAACTAGATTTCAATTTCAGGCTCCTCACATTCATTAAAGCGAACCGATATCGCGGGAAAGACCCTTCGCGGAAACCTGCGCATGCGAAGACGCAGCGCTGCTCCTGCGAAATGCCGTGCGCTGAAACTAATAAATCGATAATTTGGAGTCACCCTGCCTTCTCCTGGTGGTGGCAGTACAATGCAAGTCCAGACTACGCTCGAAGTGGGAGCGGCTCGCCCTCTCCGCCTCGTACGTTCGGTATCAACCGAAACAAATTAGAACATTCGTCGTAAACGTGGTCACCTGTTCGCCACTTCGCTTAAGGAAGTGGGTTTTATTGCTTTATATATCACCCCCACTGCTCTATGCGCATGCGCGTCGTTGCTATCCTTCAGAGACACGCCTAAGCCCGTCGTCTGCTTCGGACGGCGCCTCGGCCCAAAGCTGTTCGTCGTGCTGGCGCGCACTGAAATTACAAGTCACGTGCTTGAGCAATCGAGCCAAACCTGTGAGCTGCGATAGGTGTTCAGCGTTGCAACATTTCACTGTTACCTGCACTGCGGTGCGGGCAGGGCGCTTTTATTATTCTTCTTTTTAAAGCCCTTCTCAACACACGTTGCCAGCACTGCGACTCATCATGGTGTGCGACATGTCAACGTCATCTCGAAAAGAACTGCCTTCATGAAGGTTATTCGATATTGACAAGCAAAAAAACATCTGGAAAGGACAAGAATTGTGTCTCTGGCCGTGTGCGATTATTCAACGAGACCAGACCTCCACCAGCATCACCTCCCGATGTGACCAATGAAATAGTTTAAAATACTCGTCCTTGTGAATTATCACAGATGCATACCTCTTGCTGAGAGCTCGCGTCATTACACCTTTACAATTTTGTGCCAATTCTTGAAACTCGGGACGCCCTCGAAGTGGTCCTCCCAATCTTGGGTATCCTCCTATAAGTCGCCATTAAAGGTGTTTGAGGTCCTGGAATTCTGCACGGTCACGTAGTAGGCAGGATGAGAAAGGACACAGTTCCGGCCGGCGTGTGTGCAGCTATGGATGCTCCACCTCGAGCTAGAAGTCGACAATCCGGGCACAAGCCGCGAAGCCTCTCACTGGCGCCATGAACAGCCGTCTTGAAGAAAGCTTTTCTCACCGCACCTGTGTTCCGGCTGTCCGAAGGATTATGGAGCATAGCCCATAATACCTCAACGAGATGCACCAACTGTCCTGAAGGAGAAGTAGGGCAGACGCAGACGTAGAAGGGGACCTCTGTGCGGCCAAGTTTAATTTCAAAAAATGACAATTGATGCATTGCAGGAGGGAGGTTCAAAGGCGCTAGCAAGCTGCTTACCACCCTACGGACTGCTTGGCTGTATTTAATCCACTGCAATCACATTAAATTGGCCCTTGCAAACGCCTTCTTTCATGAACTCTTAACTTCTGGTGAACTAATGCCACCACTGTCAGTTCCGTCTTGTTCCCATCATGTTGTGTCACTTTTATTCACAACACAGGCGCGTTTAGATACTTTTTAAGAGGCCGAAGGCAATAACGATTTTGCGTCATCCAAGTTTAGCGGGAGGCCGAAGCGAATACACGGAGGTTTTATATATGAAACGGCGCTACCTTCTATGACGTCAATGGGGGTGTAGTTTGTATTCGTCATTCCCCTTTTGTTAACTTACGCCAGCTAGGATGACGTCATGGAAAGCTCCACCGCTACAACTACTGCCCTGCCGCGCACAACATGTTTACCTCTATCCGTCAAGTAACACTGTAGAAGTCGTGGCTATAAATGGAGCAGGAAAGCGGAAATGGGGCAAACCACCCAGATTTGCCACACTTTATACTGATGACGCGTGTTTTATCAGCAACCACTGGTACGTTATGCAAATAATGCATTGTTCACGTGTAAACGCTGAGGCTGCATAGGATTTTTGCTTTGTTTGTCTCGGCTTCTGAATGAAAGGTGTGCAGAGGGTCAAATTTGCTGAAGCAGGTAAAATACGTGGGCCTTGGACTAGGGCACCGATTTTTAGGGCAGTGCGTTAGCAGGCTTTTGTTTTCAAATGGTCTGCCAAGTGAGACTCTGCCTCGTTCTACCAGATTTTGTTGCGTCCACCGTAGAAGTTTCGTGGTGGTTGTTTGACTGCGACAAAAAAATTACAAGAAGTCTTTCATTTCTGGCAGAGCGTTTGCCTAATGGATATTTGTCTCATGTATACAGAAAATAACTCTACGGGGAATTCTGAGATGTTTCTTTTTCTTTCGTAGAACTTCTCCAGTGGACGACCAACCAGTAACGTTTTAAAAAGGGTCAAGAAGATGAAGGTGCTGTTAAGAGCAAAGGCCTTTTTTTCTTTTAAGCTCCATCCATCCATCCATCCATCCATCCATCCATCCATCCATCTATCCATCCATCCATCCATCCATCCATCCATCCATCCATCCATCCATCCATCCATCCATCCATCCATCCATCCATCCATCCATCCATCCATCCATCCATCCATCCATCCATCCATCCGTCCATCCATCCGTCCGTCCATCCATCCGTCCGTCCATCCATCCGTCCGTCCATCCCTCCGTCCGTCCATCCATCCGTCCGTCCATCCGTCCGTCCATCCATCCGTCCGTCCGTCCATCCGTCCATCCGTCCATCCGTCCATCCGTCCATCCGTCCATCCGTCCATCCATCCATCCATCCATCCATCCATCCATCCATCCATCCGTCCATCCGTCCATCCGTCCGTCCGTCCGTCCGTCCGTCCGTCCGTCCATCCATCCATCCATCCATCCATCTATCCATCCATCCACCCACCCACCCACCCACCCACCCGCCCACCCGCCCGCCCGCCCGCCCGCCCGCCCGCCCGCCCGCCCACCCACCCACTCACCCACCCACCCAAACCCATCCATCCATCCATCCATCCATCCGACTTGTGTGGCCAGTAGAAACTGCTGGAAGAGGACAGGAATCATAATCCGGGTCAAGTATCGGCACAGCAAGCTTAGGAGAGATTGCAAAATGACAAAGGAGAGATTGCAAAATAATAGGAATGATCTATCACTGGAAACTACAGCAGAGTGCGCACTGGTATTTCCTATAATATCTGCGCGTAGTCGGCTAGCGCCATTTAAGTTGGTGGCTGAAGTGGTCTCGAGTTGTCGCCATGCAAACTCCCATAGGCGGGCTGCCAGCTTTCCCTCTACGTAATAGTGAGAAAATCTATGCCCGAAAGAATTTCTGGACTCTTGAAGTGGTAAATACGCTTACTACGGCAACTACGAGGGCATCAGAAACGCGGCGCCGAAAACGCACAAAAGGTAGGAACGGCATCGCTTTACAATACTGGCCGTACTAGTCCTGTGCGTGCGGTACAACATTTCAATTTATGGCTCATTAGATTCATTAAAGCGAACCGGCTTCGCGTGAAAGACGCTTCACGTAAACATGCACGCCTGAATAAGCAGCGCTGGTCTTGCAAAATGGTGTGGACATAAACTAATTAATCGGCAGCTATGAGGCACCGCTCCTCCTCCTGTTGGTGACAGTACAATATGTCCTGAGTTGGATGACACTCCGACTCGTACGCTCAAAATAGAACATGCGTCGTCAACCCGATCATCTGCTCACCGCTTCGCGTATGAAAGTGTGTTTTATCGCTTTATATATCACCCCCATTGCTCTATAAGCATGCACGTCGTTGCTATACTACAGAGACATGGCTAGGTCCGTCGACGCCATCGGGGGGCGGATCGGCACAAATCTGTTCCTCGTTCTAGCGCGCTCTGAAAGTGCAAGTCACGTGCTTGGGCGTTCACGCCAAATCTGTAGGGTGCGATGGGTGTGCAGAGCTGCAAGTTTTCACTGTTACCAGCACTGCGGTACGAGCAGTGCGCTTTTATTTTTCTTCTTTTTAAAGTCCTTCCTAACCTAATGTTACCAGCACTGCGACTCATCCTGGTGGGAGACAAGTCAACGCCATCTCGGAAAGAAACACCTCCATTAAAGTTATTCGACACTGGCACGCAAGGGAACATGTGGAAAGCACAACAACTATCTCTCTGGGAGTATCTGGCACTCCAACGCGACCACACCTCCATCAGCATCACATCCGGATGTGACCAATCGCACAGTGTAAAAGTCTTGTCCATGTGAATTATCAGAGATGCATACCTCTTGGCGTGAGCTCGCGTAATTACGTCTTTGCAAATTACTCCAAATTGTTGAAACTCAGGACGCACTCGAAGTTGCACTCAAAATCTTGGGTATCCTCCTATAAGTCGCAATTAAAGGTTTTTGGAGTTCGAGAATTCTCCTGGGTCACGTAGGAGGCAGGACTGGAAAGGACCCTGCCTGTTCTGGCCGGTGCGTGCGCAGCTATGGATGTTCCTCCTCGAGCTAGCAGTCGAAATTCCGGGGACAAGCCGCTCAGCCTCTGACTGGTGCCATGAACAGATGTCTTGAAGAGAGCTTTTCGCACCGCACTTGTGTTCCCGCTGTCCGAAGTATTATAGAGCATGGCCCATAATACCTAAACCAGGTCCACCCACTGTCATGAAGGCGAAGGAGGGCAGGCGCCGACGTAGAAGAGGACGTCAGTGAAGCCAAGTATTATTAAACAAAAAATACAGGTCATAATCTGAAAATGGGAGGTCTGAAGGTGCTACCAAGCTGTTGAGCACTCTAAATACTACATGGGTATTTTTTAAATCACTGCACTCACATTGTATTGGCCCTTGCATTCATGAACTCAGCTTGTTCTCAGCCAGTACACCACTCTCACTTCCGTCTTGTTGCCACCATGTTGTCTCGCTTTTACTCGCAACAGAGGCGTGATTAGACATTTTTTTAAGATGCCTCAAGGCATTAATGATTTTGCTTCATTCATGATTATTTGGAGGCCGAAGCGAATAGGCTACGCAGGGAGGTTTTATATGAGAACCGGCGTTAGCTTACTATGACATCAATGGAGGCGCAGTTTGTATTCGTCATCCACCCTCGGTTCACCTACGCCAAATAGGATGACGTCATGGAATGCTCCACCGCACCACCTGCCGCCTTCCCACGCGCACTATGTTCACCTCCATCCATCAAGTAACACCGTAGTCGCCGTGGCTATAAATGGAGCAGCGAAGTGGAAAAGGACAAACCTCTCACATTTGCCAGGCTTACTTATCAGTAAACTCTCGTATGTTATGCAAGTATATCAATGTTCATGTATAAACGCTCAGAGGCTGCATAGGGCTTTCGCTGTGTTTGTATAGGCTTGTCAAGTGGAGGGGTGCAGAAGAACGAATTTGTTGAAGCGGATAATAGACATGGCGCTGGAACTAGCGTACCAGACTTTATGGCTATGTCAAAAACGGTTTTTTCTCTGATATTGGTCTGCCGGCGCGCTGAAGAAACGCCGGTGCGCTGAAGAAACAGATGGAGAGGTGAGGCTCGGGTCGAGCCAGTAGGCAGGCCCGTGTATTTCCTTTTTATCCTTCTCCCAGTTACAACAACAACAACTACCGTCGGCGCAGAGCGGCGCTAGACACGGCGGAGGCGGGCTGAAGAAACGGATGAAGTTGGTTTCGCAATTTCCACGCTTAACCAAGCTGAGCCTCTGCCATTTTTCTTTCTTTCAAGCTACACACGGGAGCGATACCGATTAAGAAGTTCCTAGAGGGAAGGATTTTTCTACCATAGGGATCTCTAGTTTGTAGGCAGCCAGAAAATATAGACCATGTCGTCTTAAATTGTTGAGAAGGGGCATATTTTTGGGATCTATTACAACGAACAATGAAGAAAGGATTTTTAATTTCACTCTCCCGACATTTGCCCCTCATGCGCATTCAGTGAAGATTGTGTACCATTTTATTTATTAGGCTGATGGGCCCCCACTGTACTAAGCGCTCCCGAATGGTAAGTTACAATTCAGATCCGGATTAAAACCAGACCGTATTTTGTTTCCTGAAAGTATGCTTTGGTTTGTTGCAATGCAAAAAAAGGCGGCGGAAACTTCCGTGCGGCTCTCCAAAGTATAGCCCTCGTTATATCCGCACGAATCTTAATAAGCTGCAACCATCCTGTGTCCGGCTAATTCCAAAGTCGCCAGATGTTTTTTTGTCTATATACAAACCCTGTTCTGCGTGGTGTTTCAGCTTTTCTTAGTTGGTATGTAGTGTTTCTTGTGTTTGTGAAATCTCGTGCTTCACCAGAGCCTGGTAATGAAGAAAAAAAAGTTCGTCATGGCTACTCGCTTCTCATGGGAAATTCCTGCCTTCGAAACTCACCTCTAGAACTTCTTCGGTCTTTATATTTTTTATTACGCAGTAATTCTACAGAAATATAGCGTAAGGCCGCTAAAGCGATTGGAAAACATTTGCAGCACGGACTGAAAAATGAAGAGAAAAAGAACTTTTCCGAACATTCCTGAAGGCGCGCGCGGCTGTCTGTAAGAGTATCTCAGCGCAGGTGCCAAGGCCTCCTCCCCACTCGTCATTGGCGAATCGGGATGAGTGCGGACAGATTTTCGAGAGAATTCCAGCCCTGTTGAGAAGACAGGGGAAGCAAGACTTAGCTTAACGTGTGCAGCGACACCTCCTCTCCCTCTCAGCGCCTCGCTGTCTTCTGGAAATTTCGAACTATGTTATTTAAGGTCATGATGCATCTCGTTATGCAGTTCTAAGCCAGCCTTCGCGCAGCGATGTAGACAGGCCCCGGGTTCCTAGAAGCCTTGAAGAATGAGCTTTGAGCTAGAGCCTTTCTTTTGTAACAGCTTTGGTAGCGTAGTCACTGTTTCGGCTTCGTAGATTCGTTTTTGCACAGTTTTTAATTGTTATGAAAGACCTGTTCCTTTGTCTCCCTTTTCTCTTCGTCCGTCCATCACCGGGCTGCCTGCTCAAAGTTCCGTGCCAAATAAACGAGCCTCGAAGGAAGCGAGGTGTGAAGGAAGAACCTATCATTTTTACTCTGTTCACCGCTGCCAGTAATGCAAGCGCAATAAAAACTAGCCCAGCGCGAGCCCACCTGACGCGGCAGTGTCCGGTTCGTTCTCTTCGTGGCTAAGTGCACAAGTTGCACGGGTCAGGCACACAGGCGGCGGAAACTTCCGTGCGGCTCTCCAAAGTATAGCCCTCGTGAACAGGAGTGAATACCTTCTCAGTCTGGCCTGCAAAGAATATTGTACTTCAATTCGGCAAAAGATAAGGAATCACGAAGATCTCGGGCAACTGCCGTTAAATGACTGTCTAACTTGACCGTGCTATCACCGCAGCCGTGGCCTAGTGGTTTGGTCGTCCGCTTCGGTTGCGGGAGGTGGCAGGTTCGAAACCCACCGACGGATACCCACCGGATGGGTACAGGCGCTCCCCAGCCTGGCGACCGGTTTGTTCGTGGGGAGCAGTCCTGGGCGAGGCTCCGTAGATCCCGCTATGCCCTGGGGGGTAAACCCTGTTTCGAAACACCGCCTGTAAAGGCGGCGTGGTTTGCATGCTCTAATAAAGTTTTCGTCAAGGTGTAACCTTCTAATAACCAGTTTTCTTATGTATCTTAATGACTGACAAATGTAATTTATACGTTATAGGGAAGGTTTACAATCGCATGAAATAACGCTACACAAAGTTAATTTTTTTACCATGATGAACTGACATCTCCCCTCAGAACAAACAGGATGCCGAAAGAGGCAGAAAATGCTCAAAGAAATAAAAGAAACACCCTAAAATGTTCTTTCCATGGTCTTCCTGGATCTTGTTATATGCTGTGCTGTAATTGCTCCTGCGTCTTTTCGAAAGTGCCTGTAGACGCTGGTATTGGCAACGTAGGCATTATTTCTGTCGTTTTCAAACGGGAATCAAAGAATAAAATTGTTAAACTTTGCCTAAACTCTGTAAGGTAGACCGGTTTTATGAATTTCTGTTGCCTTCTCCATAACCTCCGCAGTAATAGGGCTTGAAAAAAAAAATTCTCTGCCCCATTCAGGACACCGGGATCTAAACGTCAGCAGCAGACGCCAGAGGAAACAGTCAGTACTGAAGCGCAGAGCCTTGATTTTGCAAGAATAGTTGCACAGCCGGCTGCCATAATCGTCCAGCAGTCGCAACGGAAGTGAACAGGAGTGAATACCTTCTCAGTCTGGCCTGCAAAGAATATTGTACTTCAATTCGGCAAAAGATGAGGAATCACGAAGATCTCGGGCAACTGCCGTTAAATGACTGTCTAACTTGACCGTGCTATCACCGCAGCTGTGGCCTAGTGGTTTGGTCGTCCGCTTCGGTTGCGGGAGGTGGCAGGTTCGAAACCCACCGACGGATACCCACCGGATGGGTACAGGCGCTCCCCAGCCTGGCGACCGGTTTGTTCGTGGGGAGCAGTCCTGGGAGAGGCTCCGTAGATCCCGCTATGCCCTGGGGGGTAAACCCTGTTTCGAAACACCGCCTGTAAAGGCGGCGTGGTATGCGTTCATGTGAATCCCGGTGAAGGGTTCTGCCAAAGCCACAAATGGCGGCAGAGCTGCATAGACGCCGGTGAATGAGTAGCTGGACGATTGGTCACAATCGCGGAGCCTCTTTTTGTTTCCTTTTTTTTTCTTTAATCGAAAGCCCATAAAGGGACACTGCGGAGCGCTCCATCTAATTTTTGTGCGTAGTTAAAATGCATCCTGGGCCGCTCTCTGGCTACGCTGTGTTTTTGCTCAGCGGGTCCAATTCGAAACATTTGCATAGAAAGCGGCTCAATGTTAACCCTTGTGCAGTCAACGGCGTTGTATCCTAACACTCGGGGGTGCGAGCGTATAAAATCGTGGCGACTAAGCGCAGCTTGCTTGTAAAATAACCGGGTGATGACGTCACTTGCGCTACATATTGTGAGATTTTCTAATTCATAACGAACCCAGCATGATGCTTATTTGCGCGAATAAAGCGACGCAGAGCACAACGGGATGTCGGCATTCTGCGGCGCTTATTGGGCGCTACGGCACCGCTGCGCATCGACTATCTTTGTATCCTGCTCGGGCACACTGTTCCCGTCTGCAGCTGTATTTCCTCGTTGCAGAGGGCGCACACTGATGGTCGATGCGTATTGTGTGCTCAGATGACGTTCCTGGATGGACAGTTGCATGAATGGCTGAATCACGTCGATGCTGCTAAAAAGCGCCTTGCTTGTGCCGTTGGCATTGCTAACATGACAATTTTTCCTACAGACTTGTGTGGCCGGTGCAAAGTACTGCAAGAGGACAGGAATCATAATCCGGGTCAAATATCGGCACACGAAGCTTAGGAAAGAAAGAAGAGATTAGAAAACAATAGGAATGATCTATCACTTGAAACTACACCAGAGTGCGCGCTGGTATTTCCTTTAATATCTGCGCGTAGTCAGCTAGCGCCATTTAAGTTGGCAAAGAGTACAACTGCGCAGGCAAAGCGGCAAGCGCTATTAGCGCTGTGCCTTAGACAAGCTGTAGATGATCGCCAGTTAAGATTACAGCCCTCGTACTTTGTTTAGAGCCCGGTGTGGCCGCGCAACTTCGAAACACGATCGAAGCAAAAAAATTTTGGTTAGGTAGTTTTTTGTGAGTTTAACTGTTACTGTTTGCTCACGTCCATACTAAGCTCTGGGACAGAGTATAGTTAGCTAATACCGAGTGGTTCGTAGAAGCGAAAACAGGAATAAAAATTTCCTCCCATAGCCTCTTTGATGATGCTGCATTGCAGCTCGCCTGGCCTCTGCTAGGTACGCTCCTGAAAGGGTCGCGGAAACGAAGTTTATCCTTATTGCGCTCTGACGCTGGGTTCACAGTAAAAATGTACCGAGAGTAGCACCTCAGTGCTAGCCAGTTCTGAAGCGCACTCAGCTATGACATCTATGTGAAATCGGCTAGGCTTAGCGACCACAAGGGCAGCCAGGCAACGGCGCGCAGTTTGTCGCCCGGTGCGTCCGCGGTAGGCGTCGTTGCCGAAAAAAGCACGGTACGTATTGGCTCAGTGGCTTGCGTATTGCGCACGCAAATCAAGCAGCTAGCGACTGGCCTGCGACTGAGCCCATTTTTAGCGCACACATGCTTGAGATACCGGCTGCGTTGCGGCCACGTTAAGGCTATTCTTAAGCTCGTCCTCGACGCCGTCGTCATCGTTGGTGACGCACTGGCTGAGGACTTCAATTTGAGTACGTGCTAAAGCAGCTGCTCGTAATTCTGGGGACAATTTCAACTCGAAAACACAGTTGCTTCTATTGGCTTCCATGTGGGCTTTTGGTTGTGAAGGTACACGCGAACAGGAAGCGGCGACTGCGAGCCGCTGTTGCATATGAGCTAAAGTTTTGCGCAAGTATCGATGTAGTTTCCTAACGCAGTTCACATGAAAGAAATCTGCTTGTACGGGTCACAATTAAGCTCTCAGTTTCATGTAGATCTCCTCCGAGCAAGACAGTGTCGCGCAAAGTAATGCATCGCAGCTGTTTTGCGTCCTGCCGCTCGCGTCGAACATATCCTTGATATGCACCAGCATGAGATACGGTGCTTTCTTCACTCTTTTTATAGCAATTAAGTGGTATTAGCTGGCATCAAATGAAATTGCAATTCGCCTAGAGCGTCATCGGTGCCGTCGTCTGCTAGGACATGAGGGGCACCCTAAGTCTGGGTGATGGGATCACAGGATCGCAGCTTCTGCAAACGACACGCCAGCAAAAGTATCTATTTCATATAAAGAAGTAATCAAAAATAAACTTAGAAATTTTGTATGTTTTTGTTGTGAACACAATTCCCATTTGAGCAATCCAAAAACGCGCGTTTGTAGTTTGCTTTTTTTCAACACGCAAAACCAAAGGCAAAACCGCAGCCTTCGGCGCGGTTTGTTTGAGTGCTCGTGCGGCGCATATGTATGAAGAACAGATGTTTGTTTTGGAAGCCAACAACGACAATTATGCCATGTCAACATTGGTGAGTTTGAACGGGTAAAGCCACGAAGAAAGCAGAGGGGTAGGAATCTTGTCATGTGGAAAGGCAATGAAGAAGACTTCGCGGTTTTACTAAGCCTGGATGAACCGCATGATCGGTGAGACCCGCTCTACGCTTCTATACCACTGATCTCTATTCACACGCGTCATTGGTATGCGGCTATTAGGGATGGCATTGGAGGCAGTCGCCGTGCCTCAGCTTTAATGCATTGCCAGAAAAGAACGGACGTATAGCCTGCGCCACAAGTGTTGCCCCATAGGCTCTATCTGCGTTTAGTACTCAGGTGTCGTGGTAAATAAAAATGCCACCAGATATCAGAGGAGTGTTATGCGGTCGCTTGCTAGCGCTGCAAATAAATACAGACAATGTTTACTACATTCGAACAGTATGAATTAGTACTAAGTAGAAGACGATGATGAGTGAGCAGCGCCGCGGTACGGAGCGCTGTCACCAGGCCAGCTGCGAACACACAAGGGAACTGACAATGAAAGATTTTGCTCGCCGCTGGCAACTATCGGATAGATGTGTGCTACGTAGAAGAAGACGATGAGCGGCCGTGCCACACGACGGAGTACTCGCACTATGCCAGCAGCGAACAGACAACGGACGATTTTTCTCGGTGTTGGTACTCATCGGATTAGTTCTTACATCTTAATATTTGCATACAATTTTTTTCGGAGACAGTGATCGCATGTGAAAGATTGGGGCATATTCCTTGCCGAGTCATTTGAAAATTCTTTATCTGTGCGTCTCGACTGGAACAATAATTGAGACAGCATTACGTCAAAGTTCGATCGTTCTTGCGTCTTCCCCGAGCTGTAGGCGCCGATGTTTCCTCTTCTTCGGAGCCCAGAGAACTGTTGAGGATGCAAGTGCACACATGTTTGGGATTTGAAGCTGTTTGCTATATTCCTCGCATGTGCGGCCTGCTTTCAAATCGTTCGCCATTGGTGATGCTTTGTTATTCATTTTCACTTTATCTCATTTATTCTTGGTTGGCTCCCATCTCCTGTGCTGCCGGCTATTCTCCGCAGTTGCAACTATTCCCAGGCACGGGACCCTACTCACAAACCTCCCTGCACCACATTCAGCAGTGTTCTTCGATATTTTTTTTTTGTCTTGCCCCTAGATGCATTGCCTGTAGACAGATTTTTTGCAATTTTTATTTCTTTGCGCGATTTTTTGCGCTTCCAATTTGCGTGTCATGCGAAGCTATGGCGGAGAGATATCGGGCTTCTTGCTAATGAATGAGTGCCTTTTCCATTCTCTCTTCTGATTTATGCAAGGAAGACTGATCGACTGTTTGCTACGCTCAAATTAAGAATAACTTAGACGCTAGTGCAAGGCGCCCTAATAGTAATTAACTAAGGCCTGCGGATGCTATATTCGAATAGTTATGCTCTTTTCATCATGCGCAGAAATACAGTGGTATTCCAGCCAGCTCATCGTTCAGTGTGATTATGATTGTGATGTAAATGTACTAAAAGAATGCATATGTGTGCACCACATACAATCTGTTAATTTCTTTTGTAATGGGCCATCTCATTGCTTTTGTGTTCCTATATTAATACCTTATTTTAGTGTCGGAAGCAGTAGACAATTTCTTCTCTTGTCATTCATGACATTGTTATGGCGACTGACAACAGTTGCTCTAGACATATTTATTTGCAGTTTCCAGCTACCAGCATCTGCTAGGCCATGCATGCTTCGTGCCTTAGACTGTGCCATCTCTCCTCAGCTGTTCACGTGCATACCTTTCCTACCTATTTAGAAAAGTATTTATCCATAGGCTCACAGCTGTGTTTAGAAATGCATGCAGAACCATACGTGCACTTAACAGCAGTGCCTCACTTTATAATTACATGAACCTGATCATAAATTACATGAATTTAATTACTAGAATTACATGATCTGTATGAAATATTGCCGCTCACGTAGCTTTTTACACTGCTGCTGCTAACATAATTGAGCTGAGACTGCTTCAGGTGCAGTGACTATTGAACACCTGTTGCCTCTTATGCATATGTGTCCTCTAAAAGGGCCAAAATATTCGTTTATTCCTTATTACTATGATGCTCTACTGGTATTTCTGGTACATAGACCAAAATGTCATTCAGTAATGTAACATGAAGTAGGAACTGTGTTGGTCCCCTGTTTTAGAGGTCCTAATATGACCAACACAGTTCCCAATTTGAGTTACTGACCAATTCGCTCTCGCCCTACCATAAGCTTGCCGTCCAGGTTAGATCAATCTGTAGAGCGACTGCTGCGGTGAAGCTGTGGTCCCGGTTCGAACCCCGGACAAGGACGAATTTTTCTTTAACTGCGAAGTTTCTCAGCAAGCTGCATAGCTTCCGCTTGTAGCCGCTTGGCTGCGCTCGGGAGGGCGTTAATGAGTAATTGCTACCTTATTACATCGAACTCATTCAGTAGAAAGAAATAATAGTCGTTAAGCATGTTATAAAATGTACTTTGTATTGTTTTGACGAATGCAAGGAAATAACGGCCATGTTAAATGCGCCCCCCCCCCCTTTAGGCAAACATAGCTCGCAATTAACACATTTGATGCAACACAAAGGTTGGTTTGAACCCTCACGAGGACCCTCATGCCAGTAAAACAAAAAGTGCCAGTGTTGCCGCACTTGAGAGCTTTGCTGTTTAAAAGTGCAGCAGACTGCCACTCAAGGTTGAGCTAAAATGTGTCTCCTTTTCCGCATGCGCAGTCCATGGTGCTGGTTCCATTTCACTGGCTATTGATATTCAGTCGCATGATACGCACCCCACTCCTCGAGTTGATTTTGTTGGCCGCGTGGACCTGCCGTCAAAATCAGTACAGGAAAATGCTTTCCCAGTTGATCTACAGTTAACCCTGTCCTTTGGCAGCTGCTATCACCCTTTGTCCACAGATTTCTTAATCTCATTCAGCCATCTGACTGCCACCCATTGATGCACTCATCTCCTTTTGGAATCCAACCAGGTTTTTAGTGTGGTATTGTTTATCTGTTCTCCGCATCTAGTGTTTATCTCTTCTCTGTTCATCTCTTAGCCTAACCAGCTGTTGTCTTGCTGTTGCTTAAAGGGTTAGAGGCCGAAAGTTTAAACACTAAAAATTTTCATTTCTTTACTGCCTATAAGCAGATACAATCTAGCAAGTTTCAGTCACAGGTGCTGAGTGTAACATATAATTTTAAATATTGGCCTATGGGCCGCTTTAACCATACTAGGTTGGAATATTATCGTAATCACCTCTCAACACTCCGTGCTTCTTGACGAAGCATTTGGGGATCGCTGGGCTAGTTGCTGGATCATGATGACTTTGCACCGGTCTGTCATGCTCTGAAACCGTCTGCCGTCAGTCTAGACTGACTAAAGCAGCACTAACGACGGCCAAGTGTTCAGTTGTGTGAAAGGCTTTGTAAGGAGTGACACCGAGAATTTGGGCAGTTGCCCAGCCAGGCCTTGGCACATAGCTGGCGGGTGAAAACCTGTCACCGATGAGACAACAAGCTGAGCGCCTCTCTCTGTTTTATCCACATGTCGAGCAGAAAGAGTAATGTATTGCACTGCATGTGTTCACGAGTCGGCATTGATGAGGGATAAACACCACATCCTTAAAGTGTTGTCGATGCCAGACTCCTTCCATGACAAGAAGGCTTAGTGAGTATGTTTGTGTGATGATTATTGCAGAAAGCGAATTCTTAAATCCTAGAGTATGATTCTGGTCACAAGTGCAGTTTTGGCTGCAGTGGCCTGAAATCAATGGTCAGTTATTTTGCAGAATGCACCTACAGTGAATGAGATGTGACGATGCTAGATCAGGTGACCCTCTCTGTCTGGCAGTGGGTTGATTTGGGAAACATGTATAATTATAAAGCTTAGTGCATTTCATTTCTTGTTATTGATTGCCATAGTACATGCGCTGAGAAATTGTAGTTCATGACTGAGGACACAAATACTTTGAGTATAAATGAGGAGAGCTAAAGGAATATTCAACAATATGAAAAAGGAAGGACATTTTGTGATAGGCAGTGATGCACTAGAAGTGATAACGGAGTACATCTGAGCCAGGTCCTGAACAGATATAATTTGAGAGAAGTGGTTGGGAGAATAAGAGTGGCGTTTTATACCTTAGGCAGGCACGCAGAAATTGCGAACAGCACCTTGCAGTATGCTCAATAAGAAAAAAATTAAACTTCTTTGCCTCTGCAAAGCGGTCAGGCAAAGTGTTGTACACTGTAAAAGGCTTAATATTGAGAACATAGTAGTCGACCACTGAAAGAACGGTCGTTGGTTTACTGCTAAGAGATGGGGAGAGAGTTACATGGGTTGGTAAAAAATGTTAATTAAAATCTTAGCTGAAATCTTGAATGGACATGGGCAGGGCATACTTTTTTAACAGCTGACTGTCGTCTTGGATTGTGCATTGGTCGTTGACAGCAGGCGTTTCTCGCCTTCACTTTATGGACATATTGCTTTCTTTTAGGTCCCTTATACCACCTTAAGCAGCATATGCTCTAAATAAATTTTTATCTCTAATTATATGGCAATGATAGACTAGACAAAACTCTAAAACCTTCTCATCATTGCGCACTCTCTATGAAGTGAACTTTTTCAACCCCGTTAGTCACCGCTTTGATGCATGTCACTCTAAATGGGAGCCGTCGTTGTGGCTGAATGGTTATGGTGCTCCGCTGCTGACCCCATAGACGCAGGTTCGATTCCAGCCATGATGGTCTCATTACGACAGAGACGAAATTCTAGAGGCCCAGGTATTATGCGATAGCAGCACACCTAAAGAAACTCGGGGTCAAATTATCAGAGTCCTTCATAGGGCCAGCGCATAGCCTGCGCTGTTTTATGATGTTAAACCCCATAAAACCAAGAAAAAAGAATGGCTACCTCATATCTGAAATTATGTGTAAATTTATATTTATTTCATAAACATTAACAATTTTTTGTGCCTCTTTCTTTTCGTTTTTCCTTCATTTGTATTGGCCCATGCTGAGTTACAGGTCGTTGTTCTTAAATGGCAGAAAAATATTATTTTTTCATTTCATTAGAGAACTTTCTGTCTCTCTCCATTGCTTTGCTAGTTGTATCTGCCGTATAGTATCATACGCAAATATTTGAAGCTTGGAGAGATATAGCCTGACTAGTAAGGTCTGCATTCAACGACTCTGTCATTACTTATTGCCCTATCTGTGCAGATTTCTTTTGTAATCTGCTACCTGGCGCCAAAGTGCTGTCCTGCAGTGGTAAATATGTTTTCAAGGCAAACTTCTCTTATCTGCATAGACTGCGCAAATTCATGCACAAACGAAGCTCATAAACTTGCCTTTGTTTCCATAACATTCCGTATGAGGCACTGATTCACTGGAATACTCTGCAAATCTTCACTGCTATTACTTTTGCCTGATATTTTCAGATACTGATTTACTAAAGTTTGGCTTAAACGAAAATCTACGGTGCTCAAATGCATGCATGTCTGTATCAGCCAAGGTATTTGAAGATTTCTGGATTTTGTTATCTGGTAGAGATAAAGTAAGGATGGCAGGGTTTTGTAATGTCCATGGGGCTCTGTTGCAATGTGCGGTGTGCTTCTAATTTGATCCTTTTCTTGCAATATAAAAAGTCTTCCCTTCGCACTCATGTTTGAAACAAAATGCTGAACACTTACCAACTTTAAAAATGAAGGCCATTGTGCTGCTCCACGACATGATAGCTGGGTGTAGCTGTTGTTGTGACATCGCAAATCCACTAGGCAATATTTACGCCTATTCGTCATGCAAGCCACTTGCATGCTACACGAACCGCTTGAAAGTACAAACTTCAGCAGTTTCACCCTGCAGGGTGTGGTACTAAAGCGAATATAATACAAGCAACAGCTGATGACCTACTAAGGCACCAGGATTCCAAAGTTTGAGAAGGGCAGTGGGAGTCCGAGCCAGGTGAAGTAGTGAAATTTGATTAGTAGCGGACAGGGATCCTGCAGTTTGTGGAGGACACAGGCCACTGGAGACGTATGGAAGAATTTTTTTTACCACCCAAAGATGGCGCATACACAAGAAAGAACCACACATTACTAGGGCTTTTACCAGCCCTTGTCCTGTGTGGTTCTCCCTTGTGTATGCCTCGTATTTAGCTGGTAAAAAAATTCCTTAGCATGCCATACCATCAGGCCCAGCATTCAGTCTTGCCTATTTAAGAGGGCGTAGTGTTTCTTAGATGCACAGTTCTGGGTTTTTGATGCACTGTATAGGACCCTTGGTTTTTGGTAAAACATGGTTTTTCGAATTGTTGTACCCAAAAAATATCATTAAAAATCTGGTTAAACCCAACTTATGAGTGCAAATGTGCCTGAAAGAAAGTAGTTTGCTGGGTCACAAAGCTCATGAACGGTTTGAGAGCAGTAATGTCGCGTATTTCTTCTTATGTATATTTACGAAAATGCTGGTTATTTTAATTTCTGTTTAATGCTTGCTGTTTCTCATCGAGTTCCATTTCATGTAAGATTAAATTTAGAACTAGAGGTACTGACAGGAATTTCACTGTAATAATTAAACCCATTATTATTCAACCCTGTTTGAAGGTAGGTAGGCATTTAGTATGGGTGCTTTGAAGTCAGAATGCTGAACGAGTCTTCAGTGAGTTTTTTTTTTTCAATCGAACGATGGTAACTGGAGTGGTCTGTTTTTTACTGGGTCACCCAGCCAATACTTCTCCCAAAGGACCAGCGAGCTTCTGTGTATATACGGCTCAATGACCGGAGCTGCTATTGCCCTTTCCGAGTTTGTCTGCGTTAACCGGCGCAAGGCCAGCGGCTCGTAGCTAACAAGCATTTGAAACCATACAACAATACGCAATCGTGCTGGGGCCGTGAGCAAATCCTTGTTAACGAGGTTTGCAGCAACTGTTTGAAAGCTCTGGCATAACAATGAGGCTGCATAGCACTCTGTCCACTCTGCTAACGGTTCCAAGGCGACTATCCAGAAGCTACGTCACCGCGGTAGCGCGCGTCGCTCGGCATGCTTGGCGTGGCGCAATCTGTCACGCTAGGGGGCGCGTCTGAGCGCGCGACGTGAGTAGACGTGTGTGTTTCGGCTCCGCCAGTTTTCGGCCGGGGCCGCGAACCAACTCATCCTACCCCGGAAAACTGGCGGATCCGGAACCTCGAGCGGAACAACTGGATACCATATTCGTCAAGGTGCGGCCATTTTCTCCAAATTTACGGCTGATTTTCGAGCGACCGCGTCGGCAGCGTCGTTGAGCCTAACGACAACGCCAACGCTCGGCCGGTTGGACTCGGCCCGCCGAGTAAAAAATGGACAACTCCGCGCTTCATTTACCCTGACGCGATGGCGTGGACCTCGGTCCCCACCGTCGGCGACCCAAATTTGACGGTTTCTCCCAAAATTCGGACCCAAAATTTGCTTCAAGCGGCTGCACGCCGCTGCCACGACAAAGCCCGGATGGCGGCGCTCGGCGCCGTGCGGCCGATCGGTCGGAAACATCAAAGCTCCCGCGACGCGCGCCACGGGAGGCAAGGACAAGGCGTTCACGAAGTGGAAGCCGCGTCAGATGCCCAAACCCGCTCCTGAAGACTACGTTGTAGTCATAAAGCCCAGAGAACACGTTTCCCTTCACGAGGCGCTCACGGAAACCGGCTACGGTACCGCTATTTCGGCGCACCTCGGGCCGGCACGGACAAGAGCCATCTCCGTTCTGCCCTCGCGAGACCAAAACATCATCATCGTGCATACCCCGGATATCGAGGCGGCTGACCGGCTCATCGGGGACTTTTGCAGTTAATACCGAGGAGGGATTGCTCAAGCTACAGGGTTACCTGACACAAGACGGCGGCAATACGTGCCACGGTGTGATCGTGGTCCGTAACACGGACACCACAGAAAGTCTTCAACAACGAGTGTGCTGGCGCACCGGCACTATCGTGGAAGTCCGGAAATTTGGAACATCCAACAAGGCACGCATCACCTTAGAGGGTAAAGAGAAGCCCCGGTACGTGCACTATAACAACATGGTCGTGTCTGTGAAAAATTATTACAAAACTATCCCAGCCTGCAGCCAGTGTGGGGCCGTTGGGCATCGCGCGGATGCATGTCGGAACCTGCAGCCGGACATGTGTGGACTCTGCGGACTCCAAGCTCCGCTAGTGGAGGGGGTGCGGACCCCTCACAACTGTGTACCTCGGTGTTCTGTGTGCGGTGCCGCCTATGGCACCAACTCGCGCGACTGTGTGGGAAAATTTCACACACCAAAAATGGCTGCCCAAATGGGCAAGAAAAAGAAATCGGCGCCCAAGAAGAAAAGCCGCCATCTTGGGCCTCCAACCTCCAACACCGAGAATTTGGCGCCACCTCCCGGAGGTGCTGGAAAACGATCGTCGACCTGGGCAGTCATCGTCAAAACCGGCCACCTGGTGAGTGGTTCTTGCGGGGCTGCTTCTTCCTCCCCCCTTCTCACTCCTCTCCCTGAGGCGCGCAGCGCCGAGCAAAATCAAATAGCAGCTCTCATGGCCAAAAACGAGATGCTGCTAAAGAAAATTAACGAATTGGAAACTAAAATGCACCAGCTACATTCTCCCCCTTGTCCTCCCGCGGCTGAGATGGAGAGTGAGCTCGTGGCGCCGAAGGCGCCAACAAGCGCTGAGACCGCATTGTAAGCCCATTTCGAGGCCCGCTTCGGGGCAATAGACGACCGATTCGCCGCCATAGAAAACCAAATCTCAATGGTGGTCAACGCCATCTCCAAATTGCAAGAGTCAATCCCCGCAAAGATCTCCCAACAAACTGCGCATTCCTCGCGCCCCTCGGACAGGCCCGGTGGTCCCTACAAGGACGTATCCGGACGCCTTCTCAAACCTCCGAGGTGCACCCCTGAGGTAGACGACGACGACAGCTGCTCGCCCTCCGGTGTGGAGGACGCTTCCTTCGCCGCGAGTGCTGGCTTCGGAGCAGCGCCACTGCAACCCGTCCTTAACCTAAATAACTATGGCGAGCAGCCCTAATATCAGGCGCTCCAGAAGAACCAATTCGGCCACCCCGTCCAAATTGTCCAGTGGAACTGTCGGAGCTTCTACTCTCGCGCAAAGCGGGCGGATCTCAGACTTTTCCTTTCAACCCTCGACTCGCTCCGGCGGTGGTTGCCCTCCAGGAGCCAGGGAGCGGCGCAACCCTTACAAATTACATCACCTTTCAGCAGGACCCCTCTTCGTGCATCTGTGTGCATAAAAATTATACAGCTAATCTAGTCGACTTGGAACTTCGCACTGAATACTCGTACGTGATGGTGACACTCCTTCCGCTCATGAAACGCGATGCACCACTCCACGTACTCAACATCTACTGTTCCCCCAGACTCAAAAATGTCACGTTCGCAGCACTCTTTAGCCGCGCTCTAAATGCTGCGGGCAGGAACCCCCTTGTAACTGTGGGCGATTTCAATGCCCACAGTACGCTTTGGGGTTACGTGCGTGAGGAGAAGCGAGGACGCAAACTAGCGGAACTTACGTCCGCGCTGGGCCTTACTCTCCACACCGACCCTGCATATGCAACGCGGATGGGTAACTCCGTGACCCGGGATACGTGTCCGGACCTTACCTTTACCAAGAACATTACACACGCAGAGTGGGCCAACACGGAGGAAACCCTCGGTAGTGACCACTGCCTTATCAATACCACCGTGAGGATTAAACCACTGGCAAGACCCCCTGCACAAGCCCGGCTCCCTGACTGGAATAAATTCCGACAAAGCTACGTCAATTCGGCTTCTATCCACGAACAAGGATACCGCGCATGGACACAAGGATTGGTTACACACCTTCGTTCGACGGACACTCTAATCCAACTCTCGGAGGCAACGCCGGAAGTGGACGACCACCTCCTGCACCTCTGGGAGGCGCGGCACAGCCTTGTGCGCAGATGGCGCCGCAGAAAACATAATAGAAAGGTTAAAATTCATATCGCCGAGCTGACTCAGTGAGCGGCAGAGTACGCGGCCCAACTCGCCGACTCGAACTGGGTGAACCGCTGTAACACGGCGGCCAGACAAATGTCTAGCCGGGGCACGTGGCGCCTCTTCCGCGCCCTGATTGACCCGACTCAAACTCGCGCCGAGACACAAAAACATCTCCAACGAGCTATTCATAGCTTCGACGGCAATACTTCAAAATTAGCGTGGAAAATTCGCGACCAGTATCTTTGCACTCAACAGGACCCCCGAGGGCCCGTGTACTCGTATGCAGGTTCAGAGAACGCGGAGCTGGATCAGCCGTTCCAGCTGCACGACCTGAAGGTGGCCCTGGCTAAAATGAAACGAGGAACGGCAGCGGGCCGGGACAAGATAACTGTGAAACTGCTTGCCAATTTTCCCGACTCCACCTACGAAACCCTCCTCGCTTTCATCAACTCAATCTGGCTTCGTGAGGCAACCCTCCCGATAGAATGGAAGACCTCCCTGGTAACTTTCATTCCGAAAGGCGGCAAAGCCATAAACACAGACAACCTCCGCCCCATCTCCCTCACGTCTTGTGCGGGAAAGCTGATGGAGACCATGGTGCGGGACAGGCTGTCTGGGTTTCTGGAAAACCAAAATGCATTCGCAGACACCATGTTCGGTTTCCGCCCGCATCGGTCTGCGCAGGACGTTGTGCTTCAACTCGATCTAGAAATACTGAACCCTGTCAGATACCCCTTCAACGATAAGGCAGTACTCGCCCTAGACTTGAAGAGTGCTTTCGACAACGTCACACATGAAATTATCCTGCAACATCTCTCCCAGACCAACTGTGGACATAACACCTCTCAGTATATCAAGCAATTTCTCTCGGATCGACAATCTCTCATCCGAATTCAAGACGAAGAACACGGCCCCTATCAAATGGGAACGAGAGGAACACCACACACAGGGCGCGGTCCTCTCGCCGTTACTTTTCAATTTGGCCATGATGAAACTCCCGGCTCAGCTAGCGCAGGTCGAAGGCGTCCAGTATGAGCTGTATGCTGACGACATAACCATCTGCGCTAAACATGGATCGGTTGGAGACATTGAAGCCAACCTGCAAAAAGCTTCGGAGATCGTAGACGCCTACGCCCGCCGCTGTGGCCTTCAAGGCTCCCCGTCGAAATCCGAATTTGTGCACATTCGCCCGTCGCCTAAGTGCACCACCAAAATTGAACTATCTCTGGCCAGTGGCCCGATCCCCGAACACGATGAGATTAGAGTACTTGGTCTCTTTATCCACAAATATCGACGGGTTCATACAACACTAGCCAAACTGCGCAAGGTGGGGAACCAGGTTGGCCGGATGGTCCGCCGGGTTTCCAACAAACGCGGGGGGTTGCGGCGCAAAGACGCCTTGCGGCTGGCGCATGCTTTCGTGACCAGCCGAGTACTCTACTCGACTCCTTACCTTCACTCGCGCAAGATTGACGAGAACGTCCTCGAGGTGATTCTCAGAAAGATGTACAAGCGTGCCCTCGATCTCCCCGTGAACACGTCTAACCAGCGCCTGATGGGCCTGGGAATGGTAAACACTTTCGCGGAGCTCCGGGAGGCACACTTGACCAATCAATACACAAGACTTTCAAAGACGCCGTCGGGACGCCGCCTATTAGCCCGGCTACACATCCACCACCTAACACTAACGGAAGAGCGCGAACGCATCCCCGAAGTTTGGAGATACGCCCTACACGTGCGTCCTCTTCCGGCCAAACTGACACGTGACGACCACAATGGCAGGCGCCTTGCGCGGACGGAGCCACTGACCCGCCACTATGGAAACAAACACGAAATCTTCTACGTGGACGCCTCCGGCCTTCACCATGGGGGGTGGTACACGGCCGCAGTCGTCCACCAAAACGTCGTGGTGAACGGCATAACGTTCCGAGCTCAAGACATAACATATGCGGAGGAGGTCGCCATTGCACTAGCCGCCGCAGACCAGGACTCGCGAGTCATCATTACCAACTCGAGAGGGGCCTGCAGAAATCTTCAACAGCGATACATTCCTTTCTTTGCGTATCGTATCCTTCAAAATAGCGACTACCTCGGGCCCCCGCGTCTCGAACGATCGTATGGGCTCCTGCTCACGTGGGCCTCAAAGGCAATGAAACGGCAGATGCCGCCGCCCGCGCGCTCACTCTCCGGGTAACGCCTTCAGACCCTTGCCAAACGGATCCTGAACCCAATCCGGCCGTCACTTTTCGGCAAACTACTGAATTAAACCAACCCGGCCATGCAATTTATCCTAAGCCCTATAGGGGCCTTACAAAGACGGAGGAACGCACACTACTCCGTCCTTACACGAAAACACTGCTGTGCCCGGCAGTTTTAAAGCACTTTGATCCTGCATGTACAGGAAAGTGTCCGTAGTGTGCGGAAAAGTCTTCGGACGTCTTCCACATGGTATGGGCATGTCAGTCAACCCCGAACCTCGCCCCAAAACCCAACCCCACCCGGGAGGACTGGGAGGCTGGGTTCATAGTAAATGAATGATGCGATAAGTGCCTCATCTCATGGGGGAAACCTCAACCGTGCAGTTCATTTCATTTCATTTATTTTACCCTCAGGGCTTTCGCATTACAGAGGGGGTGGGACAGTGAAGAAAACAATACATAGATCAAAAACAGGGCTATATATACGAACAATATTGAAAGATCCTAGAGACATAGGACGAAAACATTGAGAACAAAAGTACAGGAGTAAAAATAAATAAATAAAAGGATTACAAAAAAGAAACCTTATGTAGTCTATATATGAGTAAACAACATATCACAATTGGTCTGATTCTAACAGTGCGAGTAATTTGCTTTTAAAACGCGCAGTGTCTCTAACACAGGTGGCTGTGGGTGAAAGATTATTCCAGTCACGACATGTTTTAGAGAGGAATGAATTAGAGCAGGTCACTGTGCGGCAGTGTGGAACAGCTACTTTTTGATTGTGGTCTATGCGAGGCGAGATGAAAGATGGTGCCTTTACACAGATGGCTTTCAGGCAAGGATTGTGATAGTAAATTTTATGGAAGAGGCAAATGCGTGATAGCTTACGGCGAGTGGAGAGTAAGGGGAGTTTAAGATTACATTTATTTTTGTTACACTGGCAGTGCGATGGTAGTTTCCAACGATGAAACGGACGCTTCGATTCTGCACGGCCTCGAGTTCATTTGTTAATGTGATGGTGTCAGGATCCCAAATTGAACATGCGTACTCTAGTTTCGGACGAATGAGTGTAGTATATAATAGCATTTTCAATGAAGGTGGAGAGGATGAAAAATTCCTGCGGACGTACCCTAGCATGCGGTTAGCCTTTGAAGTAATGAACCTGATATGAGCTTTCCAAGAAAGGTTAGAACAAACATTAACGCCAAGATACTTGTAAGACGAGACTGGATTCAGCTGAGTGTCGTTAATAAAATAATCTGGGCTCGTTTGCTGGTTACGGGTTACGCGCATGCATTTGCATTTAGATATGTTTAATTCCATTTTCCACGATTGACACCAGTCATAAGTTTTATTTAAGTCTGTCTGTAGCTGAATAATATCATCAGTGTTATTAATTACTCTGTAAATTACGCAGTCCTCAGCAAACAAGCACATGTTAGATGAAATCTTTAAAGGTAAGTCATTGATGTATATTAGAAATAATAACGGGCCAAGAACCGACCCCTGGGGCACACCTGAATGTACTGGCACTGGTGATGAGTCGTGGTTATTGGCGATGACGAACTGAGTACGGTTACTAAGAAAGGCACGAATCCAATTGAGTACATTAGGGTCAATGTTAAGTTGGCTCAGTTTTAAAAGTAAAAGAGAATGACTGACTTTATCGAAGGCTTTTGAAAAATCTAAGAATAAGCAATCAGTAATGAGTCCAGAGTCTAAAGAAATATGCAAGTCGTTAGTGAAAATCATTAACTGCGTTTCACACGAGAAGAATTTGCGAAAACCTTCTGTTTCGGAGTAAAGAACTGGTTTGATTCTAGGAAATTAACAAGATGACTAAATATGATGTGCTCTAGAACTTTACATGGAACGGAAGTAAGTGAGATGGGACGATAATTACGTGGATCTTGCGTTTCCCCTGATTTGTGCACTGGGATTACTTTGCCGGTGAGCCAGTCATTAGGAAGGGTGTGATGGTTTAAAGACTGCGAAAAAATACAATGTAGAATAATGGAAGAATATTCTACGGTATTTTTCAAGAATTTAGTACTGAGGCCATCGATACCACAAGAGGATGACGTTTTAAGTTGGTTAATAATGCCACGAATTCCTTCTGAGGAGATGACGATCGGATCCATTGGTAGAAAGTGATATTCTATGAGCGAAGGTAGGACGGAAGTGTCGGTGGGGCTAGAGAAGGCTTTGATAAAAGTGCTATTGAGAAGCGATGCGCACAGGTGGTCAGGAACTGGATCCCCATCCGGGGTAAATAGTTGTATGGTGGTATTTCCTTTGCCTTTCACTGTGTTCCAAAACTGCTTCGGGTCATTGCTTAGCATAGCTGGAAGAGTCTGATTAAAGAAGGTAAATTTGGTTGATTTTAATGCCTTTGAATAAGCGACTGCAGCGGCTTTATACGCGGACCACCTGACAGCAGAGTGTGTGAAGCGAGCTGTCCTGAAAAGTCTTTTTTTCTTATTGGAAAGCCTATTAAGATACCTGTTGTAGCAAGGTGCAGCACTGTTGCTATATACCTTTTTGATTGGTATGTATTTATTTACGAGGTCAGAAACTTTAGATTTGAAGATCTCCCAGTTACGATGTACGCTACAGTCGAGATAAACACTCAAAAATTCATCTAAAAATAAAGACATATTGTTATTAATAGCCTGGAAGTCAGCCTTGCTGTAATCTCTGATGTATTTGAACTGCTTACGTGAGCGGGATAGGGGTAGAGAGAGGTTGAAGTTGATTATCATGTGATCGCTTAACCCAGGCAAATGAATGATAGAAGACACGATGTCTGGAGATGATGTGAGGATGAGATCAAGAAGGGATGAGGCAGTGGCAGTGACACTTGTGGGGAGCTCAATAAGTTGCGATAATCCGAAATCGGAACATATGTGAAGGAAGTGGTTAGAATTGGAACACGAAGAAAGAAAGACTGGACTATCATGATTCCACTCAATGTCTGGGAAGTTGAAATCTCCTAAAAGAAAAATGCTCACATCCGGAAAGCGGACAGAAATTGTATTGAGGCAGTCGTGTAAATCTTCACAGAAACTAATGGGGCTTGACGGTGGTCGATAGCAGACACCAATAACAATTTTCTTAAAACGGAAAGTTATACAGCACCACACAATTTCTAAACTAGTCACTACGGCAACACGAAAGCATTCAATTCGGTCGTTGACAGCAAGTAAAACACCACCACCTTGCCTTTCATATCTGTCACATCGAAATATGTTGTAATTTTTTTCACAAAAAAATAGTTCACTGTTGGACACGTTATCAGACAGCCATGTCTCTGTTAAGGCAATAATATCAGCGCTACAATCATTTATCAATGCACTCAAGTCATCTCTTTTGGGCAAAAGACTTCTTATGTTAGTAAAAACCACACTCAGACCAATGTTCTCAATGGCAGTACCACCACCCCTGGCGGGCCCCTACGTTCCAGTACCAGCTAGAGTTCGACCAGAGCGAAGGGAGCGCGGAGACTGAATGGGTTCACTGTTTAGAGCAGGTCCAATTTCAAACACTAGGTCAGTTTCCGCATTATATCCATAGCATTTGCCATTGGCAATTAGTTTGTTGTGCCTTAAATTGACTTTTAAATCAAACTCTTTCGCATAGTAAATTAGCCGCTTTCTCGCCTTACGTGTCGCCGCAGAAAAATCTTCGCTCATAGATACTTCCTTTTCCTTCAGCATCGATCGCTTTGAGTGCACCTGCACCTTGGTTTTATGCGCGGCGATTTTACTATCACGGGCCTGGTTTTGTTCTCGTCGAATCTACCGATTCTGTGCGCACGAGCAATGCAGTCACTCGTTAAAGAGAGTTCTAATGTTTCAGCAATTAGGTTAAGAACTTTTTCTTCACATTGCTCGTTAGTCTCGGTAGAGCTATCATCAAATCCATAAAAGATAAGGTTGTCACGCCGTGAGCGGTCCTCGCTATCATCTAAACGAGCACGCAAAGCATGTGTTTCCTTTTGCACAAGTTCAAGTGCTTTACGTGTATCGCAAGGATCCCGTTGCAAGTTTTCAAAACCAGTCGCTACGTTTTCTACAGCTTCGAGACGCTTTCTGATATCGGCAATATCGCGTGTTACCGCCTGTTGGTCTCGCTTCAACTCGGATAAGTCGATAGACATTGTAGCCTGGGCTGCTTCTATGCGAATGGACCTTTGACGTATGTCATCCAGGATTTTCGAAATTTCCGGGAGCGAAGCATTTCCAGGACCAGGGTTACTTTCTATATCACCACATATCAACAAAAGAAGAACGCTGAAGGGTTGCAGCACTGCTTCTGGGCGTGGAAGCACAACTAAACACCGGTCATCAGATTTAAAACATTCATAAGGAAGTTGACTGACCTGCACAAGGAACAGAGGCCAGCGTGAGGCTATTGCTGTTGCGGTGCTTCCACGCCCACTGACAACGATGCTCGGGTTGCTCGGTTTTGTTGCCGACGTCAGCGCCGCACTTGTCGTTGTCGATGTTCCTCCGGATGCCTTGTTTGCAGCGAAGTCTCCCAGCGCCACCACTTGATTCAAGCAGACGACGCAACTTGGCAACGAAGAGTTGAAGGCTAGCGCGTCAGGATTGTTGGGAAACAGATCCAAGGACGGGTCTGCGACGACGCTCCCGCAGGCCGGAGCCGATGAAGGACCATACCGGCAGGGGTCCAAGAAAGCGCCGAGAAACTGCACAAGGAACAGAGGCCAGCGTGAGGCCATTGCTGCTGCGGTGCTTCCACGCCCACTGACAACGATGGAAGGGGGGATGAGGGCGTGAAAAATGATAGAAAGAAAGAAGGAAAGAAAGAAAGAAAAAAGAAAGAAGGAAGGAAAGAGAGAAACAAATAAAGAAAAAGGAAAGAAAGAAGGGAGGAAAGAAAGAGAGAAATAAATAAAGAAAGGAAGAAAGAACGAAGGAAAGGAAGGAAGGAAGGGAGGAACGAAGGAAGGAAGGAAGAGAGAAAGAAAGAAAGAAAGAAAGAAAGGAGGAAAGAAAGAAAGAAAGAAAGGAAGGAAGAAGGAAAGAAAGTAAGAAAGAAAGAAAGAAAGAAAGAAAGAAAGAAGGAAAGAAAGTAAGAAAGAAAGAAAAAAAACAAAGGAAGAAAGAAAGAAAGAAAGAAAGAAAGAAAGCAAGAAGGAAAGAAAGAAAGAAAGAAAGAAAGAAAGAAAGAAAGAAAGAAAGAAAGAAAGAAAGAAAGAAAGAAAGAAAGAAAGAAAGAAAGAAAGAAAGAAAGAAAGAAAGAAAGAAAGAAAGAAAGAAAGAAAGAAAGGTGTCGTAGTGGAAGGCTCCGAAATTATTTCGATGTCCTGGGGGCATTTAAACGCGCTTGCACCGCACAGCAAACGGGTGTCTTTTGCCTCCGTCGAAACGCGGCTGCTGCGGCCGGGTTCTAACCCGGGTACTCCGTAACGCGGGCAGAATCCGTGTCTATCTTTTGTGCTTGAAACCCACCTCTGCTAGCCAATAAGACCGGATACCAACCTCCGATGCGGCTTGTACTAACGATGACCGTGGGCGGGCGGATCGTCCCTCTGGAGTTTTAAGTGCAGCTTTGATAGAATCCTCCGAACCTCGACATTCGGCGTGATCGTCTAGCATAATTGAGTGCCAATCTTAAAGGGCCATAGCAAGAGCTTATGTGGACACGTATCCCCGTGGAGGTATGAGTGGCGCGGCGCTGCTATTGCGCAATACCAAGGAGAAAACTGCCTGGTTGTAGTAAGCGTCGTCAGCAAGAACAAAACGACTCTCGGCGCAAGCTTAGCAGCTTGCTTGCCAGCATAGCGAGCGTTACTTTGACTGTGGGGTAAAGACATATCTCAGTCGCATAACTGAGAGATAATTGGGGTGGGAATAGTCTACATTGCTGGAAGCGCGCTCTTGACCCGACCTTTCGTCCGGCGCCTCCGGGACACTTTTCACTTGAAGAATGCAGTTTGCAGCAGAGTAGAAAGCAAGACTGTCATTACAAAGCTTAAGGAACCCTTTTAAGAAATTGTGCCTATAATTTACTCTCACCATCGCATTCCATCATACTGCGAGATTCAAATTTCTTTGTTCACATTGGCAACGGTCGTTGCAACAAAAACCAAGAACAGAAACTGAAAAACTATAACCCTCGGCCCGCATTTGTATCTAATGCATACGCACCTGACCAAAAGCGAAACGAGCGCATGTATGTTGATATGCACTGGAAGCACCTCGTAAAACAGTTAAATAAACGCAGCGAAAACAGAGATGAACTAGCGCCAATGACGCGCATTCAGGCAAACAAAAACTTAGTGTTGCCCTCCTTCGACTAGGAACTCCAGCTGTTTCACTAGATTGTGCACAAGAACTTAGTCGATTATTGAAAACATTGTTGGTAACATAAAAAAGGCTCTTGATTTGGTCATATTGTGTGCTGTATGCTAATTTCCAACAAAAACGGAATTAAGAAGAGACTAGCAAAAGCTTTACTCACCACAGTCCTGCTTTCTACGGTTCTACATTGCGAAGTCCTGCATGCGGGCAACCATAGCTGGTCATTTTCTTTCTTCTTTGCATTAAAATGGCTCAAAGAGAAAAAGAAAAACATTCCTCTCTCTCACGGCCCGTCCCGATCTGAGCGCCGGAAGTGCCACTATCCGCCTCGGGCACCGCGTTGTCCGCGGCTTGCGTCGCCATGCTTACTTTGCCAGAGTGGAAGCTTGGGCGAGTTGGTGATGGTTCACTTGCCACATAGCGGTAAAAAGACACGGCCACAAGGGAGACACACAGGACGGGCGCAAACTTACAACTGAAGTTTATTGCATGAAACCAGGCAATATAACAGAGAAGAGGAGATAAGCGTTATCGTCAAACAGGATATACGGATTAACAGACATGAAAAGCATTTCCTTGTCAGAAAGAAACACTGAGGCAGCACTGACGCACATATCTTCCTTTTGTGAATGTGTATTGAATGCCTCCATGATTTCCCTGGTAAGCTGATCTTTGTGGCAATCAATGACAACAGAGCTTTCGATATCCGGATAACAGCCAGGACACTTGTTTGTTTAGCGCCCGTCCTGTGTGTTTCCCTTGTGTCCGTGTCTTTTTAGCGCTATGTGGCAAGTGATGCTTACTTTGTTCGAGAGCGTTGCATGCCGAATTCTCTAGGATGAAAGGCATGGCGCTAAAGACGTATGGAGGATAAAGTACTCTCTAGACTGAACTAGTAACTTTCAGAGCGATCAACTGTGCAAATATAGAGGAGACTGTATACAATAAATTGAGGGTTTCGAGAACTTTTTCGAAGAAACCATGGGGTCGCCCATCTCTAGTGCCGACAGGGATGTAGAGAAGAAAAGAGCCCCTTTTGGCATCATTTTCAGTTTTAAAGCAAAGAAGTTGCTAAGAAAACGTTTCAGATTTGAAAAGGGAGGTGTGATACTAAAGTGCAAAAATCTAAACTTTGATATGACTCAGTTTTTCAAAACAGATTTTCAACTTTTCATAAAATGATGGTATTAAGAATATTCGCCCGTGTTTCAGGCACGGGAAGCAAAGAAGGAGCAAGCTAGGCATGAGACCACTTTAAATGAAACGCATTTACTGGAGCATTCTTACGAATAAGAAAGAGAAAAACAAATGATCTGCCATTAGCGGCGACAGACTATCAGTCATTTTGCAGACTGGAAGGCAGGAACTGCAGGTCTTTGTCATGTTTTATTCATGCATAGAACACAAATTTAAGATAATAAGCCCTGTCACTGACGCCAGTGCTAAGCTTTATAATTAGACATCTATGCTTCTGACCTCAGGCAAACAAGCTAATTGGCCATATGAAACAAAAGAGAAAGACAATTGAAGAGCCCGTGCTGCGAAGGGTAAACAAATCTGATCTGAAAAGAAATGTTCCACGGGGAACAAATTCTTAAAAAAAAACAACGGCATTGACAATCAATTACCTTCATTGTAGCTTGATGTATGAAAATCAAGTAGCCACTGCCGCGGGAAAAAAGGCAAGGTCGAATTGTCGCTGTGGACAAATGACATCGCTGCTCGAAAATGGAGGCTAATGGTGGTGTTCGCATTGAGACGAGGTATAGGGGGGAAATCCGACTGTGCGGCCTGCTCGTGCCACCCCCCCCCCCCCCCCCTCTTGTTAATTTTTTGTAATGGTATGGCGCATAATGCGCCGCATGCACTCAAGATAATAGAACAGACAGCGCTCAGCCCCGATGTCGCATTTGCAGCCAACTTTCTTGCTTTGTGACGCGCATAATGACATGGCACTTGGAAGCACAAGTAAAATTTAGGCGCACAATCTGCCCAATGCCGCATGTGAAATGTCGTAGTAATGTTATTTTTTTTATTTATTTAATACTGCAGATCATCTTACAGATCCAAGCAGAACCAAGCTTTGTTTAGGACAACTAATACATTTTATTCTCTCTCCTTTCCTTTTGATAACAAGCTAAGTAATATTTTGTAACGTAATTGAACATCGACACCATGCTTATAAGGGAAAATAGAGGACGAAAGAAACCCAGCAGTGCACCGGTCTGGAGAACAGGAGTGCATCGACATGTGGCGCCCGCACGTATCGCGGCACAGTTCGGAACTAAGAGGAGGGGTCAGTTACTTCTCTTCCCGGTAGTACACACTGAAATCCCCTTTTACAAAATTTTAATGATCTCGACTAAACCCGCATATTGTGCCAGTACTTTCTGTGAAAGGTGTAGTACGAAGGCGTGAAGTGATCAGAGAAATGAAGCTTAAAACGTACATGTCACTCGCACATCTTCAAGCCGATACCATAGGCAGAGGTCTACATAAAGAGCTACGAAAGAAGTCATATGACTGGAAGCGGTTAATTCTTGATGTTTTCTCACTCAAGTTTAGCGTCTTATGCAAGCTATGGGATGCACAAGAGATTCACGCGCAACACATACATGGTCTGTTCTGAAAGTAGTAGGACTGATTTTTTTAAACAAAATTTATTCAAGAGAATACTACAAACGATTACCATTTTTCAAGGTAGCACCCTTCCGCACCTACACGCTGCTGCCTATGAGTTTTACATTTTTGTACGCCTCCAGGAAAGCCTGGACCGGTATGCTGTTCAGCTCCCTCGTCACGGCCTGCTGAACCACCTCTACCGATCCGTGATGTTTCCCCTCGAGCGTCGATTTTATTTTCGGGAATAGAAAAAAGTCTGGCGGGGCCAAGTCGAGGCTGTCGGGGAGCTGAGGCAGCGTTGCCGCCTTGTGCTGCGCAAGAAATCGTAGTCCTCATTCACATGATGAAGAAGATCCTACCGGTTGGCCTTTTCCTCCTCTGACAACACTCCCGGCACCAACTTCGCGCACGCTTTCCTCATGGGTAAATTTTCTGTCACGATCTCAAAAACTTGGGTTTGAGGAATGCTAAAGTCATCAGCTATTCTCTGATACTGATTTTACGATCACTGTTAAGTAAATGTTTCACTCGCTACACATTTTCGTTGGCCTTGCTGGACGAAGGGCGTCTGGAGCGGTTGTCTTCCTCCACTCTTTCTTTACCTTCTCGGAACAGCTTGTGCCACACAAAAAACACCTGATCTACCCATGGAAGCGTCACCGTAGGCCTCCTTAATCATGTTGTGAGTCTCTTTACCCCTTTTACTAAGATTTACTAAAATTTGATCGCGTATCGTTGATCGAGCCAACGCTCGACTATTCTGCGTGACGAGACGTTTCGACAGGGGTTCACAGTTCGAGCTCCCGTGGCAGAGGACGATCCGGATCCAGGTCCGGAGCCAGGGCCAGTTCCAGCTCCAGGGACGCGAGGAACCCGTGGGCCCCCCGGAAGAGAAGCCCGAGCGGGGACCGTAAAATCGTAAGTTTCAGCAGCGCGGCCTCCCAGGCGAAAGATGAGAAAGATAGAGAAATAGAAAATTTGAAAAAGGAAGTCGGTGAACTTAAGAAGATCATTAAAAAACTCACTCAGGACCTTCACCGACCTGAACCACAAACATGCGCGGGGTCCCTCCCGTCTCAGCAAGCGTTTCCTTCAGGACAAGTCGCTAAATCCGCTCCCCCACCTCCGGCGTCAAACGTACTCACACCAAACGCGCCGCCGGCAACGGAGGAGGAAAAGATGGTCACTGAGCCGATTAGACCTCCCCCGCAGAAACGGAGGGGTGGGGAGACAGATCCGATTGTCGCATTAGAACAAAGGTTAGACGCGAAGTACCAGGCGAGATTCGAGAGGATCGAGACTGGCATGATCGAAATTATGGGTCTCCTAAATAAGATTCAGGAACAACTTACAGTTGCTGCCGGGAACGCAGCCTCTGGTGCTCTCACGGGGACGCAGCCAGTACTTTACCAATCCGAATATGGCCACAACTCTATCAAAGAATGATTTGACTGTGTGGCAGTGGAACTGCCGAGGGTTCCCGCGTAAGCGAGCGCTCGTGCAACAGTACCTCGAGCAGGAAAATGAGAAACCTTTAGCCATAGCGCTGCAAGAAACGGGCAAGGGCGCGGTTAAACTTACCGGATATCAAGCGTTTGCTAGCGACCGCGGGGAAAAATCTCGAGTTACTACATTCGTCAAAAGGAACTTAGCGGCAATCGCACACGAAATCAGTTCTCGTGACATTGAGGCGGTTCTCGTTGAAATTCTCACGGGTAGGAAGGTGGAGCTCAGTATTTTCCTCTTAAACATTTACAGCACCCCCAAGCAGCGTAAAGTTAGGTTCAGGGCCCTCTTTCGCAAAGCCATCAAGGCGGCAGGAACAAACCCACTGATAATTGTAGGGGACTTTAACGCGGCCCATCAAGAGTGGGGATACAATAGGCACGACCCGAAGGGAAGGCAGCTGTGGGAAGACTTTCACGAATTGGGCCTCACACTGCAGACGGACCCGGACTGTCCGACCAGGGTGGGAAACAGCGTGAGCGTCGACACTACCCCAGATCTACCCTTCACCAGAAACGTTGCAGAGATTACTTGGAGAAACACCGACATCAACTTTGGGAGCGATCACTACGTCCTCGCAGTAACCCTTAAACGGGGAGCCAAAGTAAGAAGCAGAAAACCCAGTGTAATTCAATGGGATAAATGCAGACAACTCAGAGAAAGCTCCGACGTAGAGCAGAACATCCAGGATATCGACGAATGGGTGGAAACCCTCATGCGCCAAGTTAAGGCCGCTACCACGACCCTACAGGAAGAAGACGCACCGACAACCGCCGACAGCAAACTCTTGCACATGTGGGAAGCTAAACGAGGCATGGAAAAGCGTCTCCGCACACAGAGATGGAACAGAAATTTGAGGCGAAGAATAGCCAGGCATAATAAGGAAATTGAGGAATACGCAATTAAACTTTCTGAGCAAAACTGGTGTAGTAGATGTGATGAAATGGAAGGCAATATGAGCCTTTCCAAGACGTGGGGCCTGCTGCGACATCTCCTTGACCCTGATAGCTCAAAAACACAATCGGGCACTAGATTGGCGAAGGCCAGACACGCGTTCGAGGGGACGGACGCGGAGCTCGTGGCAAAATTAGTAAACACCTACATCGGCGACACAGAATTCTTCCCCCTCCCGCAGTACAAGGGCCCTCCTAACGAGACTCTCGATGCGCCCATAACAGTGGCGGAGGTTAGGGCCGAAATTTTGACTTTAAAGACGCGATCGGCCCCAGGCCCAGACGGGGTTACGAACAAATTATTAAGGAATCTGGACGACATGTCCATAACGGCGCTCACGAAATACATGCAGGAGGTATGGAGTAGCGGCCGTCTCCCTCAGTAATGGAAAACTGCAAACGTGGTGCTAATCCCTAAGCCGGGTAAACCGCCCGGATTAGAAAATCTCAGACCAATTTCCCTAAACCTCGTGCGTAGGAAAGCTTATGGAACGCGTCATCCAGGCTAGACTGACACGCTTCATGGAGCAGAACGACCTGTGGCCGCACGAGATGGTCGGGTTCCGGCCGGGCTTGTGTACGCAGGACGTGATGCTTCGCTTGTAACATGACATTATAAATTCGAGATCCAAAGACGCGAAGGTGATTTTAGGTTTAGATCTAACCAAAGCCTTCGACAATGTTAAGCATGCGGCCGTCCTTGCGGGGCTTCAGGACATAGGTGTCGGCGAAAGGACGTATAATTACATCAAGGATTTCCTGTCGCACAGGACGATAAAACTAAAATTTCAGGACTTAGAATTCCCCAAGGTTTACCTGGGAAGTAAGGGAACGCCACAGGGATCGGTGCTCTCCCCCTTCCTTTTTAACGTGGCAATGAGGGGCCTTCCCGCCGCACTCAGGAACATAGACGGCATAAAATGTAGCTTCTACGCAGATGACATCAACATATGGTTGAACAGTGGTAGTGACGGTAGCATAGAAGAGTGGCTGCAGGCAGCGGCAGACACTGTAGTGTCCTACGCGGCCGAAAGGGGGCTTGTGTGTTCGCCGCAGAAATCAGAAGTTTTTGTTTACAATCCGAAAGCGCTCCGGTGCAAGCGCGACTGGAATTTTGAAATTAAGGTAGAGGGCAAAGCTGTACCGAAAGTTAATCACATCAGGATCCTCGGACTTTTTATCCAAGAGGACGGTTACAATGAAGGAACGATCAAGAAGCTCAGCAACTACGCTGCGCAAGTAACAGGGATCTTCAGGAGGGTCGCGCTGAAGGGCAGGGGCCTCAAAGAAACCAGCCTCTTGAAACTGACGCAGGCTTATATTATTAGCCGAATATGCTATGCCACGCCATTCCTCGATATTAGGGTAAACGAGAGAGAGAAGATCGACGCAATTATTCGGCGTTGCGTCAAGAGGGCGCTGGGCCTACCTATCTCCACCTCTACAGATCGCCTGTTGGAAATGGGGGTGCATAATACTTGGATTGAACTCGCCGAGGCGGTGCGAATCGCCCAGCTCGAAAGACTGAGTACAACAAATACGGGCCGGACCATCTTAGAGTGGGTCGGCCGAAAAGTAGATAGGGGCATATGCGACAAGGTCGCCCTACCGCCACAATGTCGCGAGAATATCATCGTTCGCCCCCTCCCCCGCAACATGCACCCAGAACATCACCGGGAAAGACGGGAGAAGAGGGCGGACGCGCTGGTTAAAAGGGCCGGAAATTTCATGGCAAATGAGGTTGCCTACGTGGACGCAGCGAGTGGCAGGTCGGGGGCGGCGGTCGCCTCAGTAGTCGATGGCCGAGGTGCACCAGTCGCTGCCGCCTCCATTAGGAGTAGAAACATAGATACGGCCGAGGAGGTCGCAATAGCGCTTGCTTGCGCCGGAACCAAGGCTAGTTTGATTCTTAGTGACAGCAAAACAGCAATCTGCAACATCGGAAAGGGCAGGGTCTCGCCAGAAACGGCTCGAATTCTGTCCGCAGCCAAAATTGATCGCAAGATCACCTTAATTTGGGACCCAGCACACACATCCGTCCCCGGTAACGAGGCGGCCCACATGTTAGCCCGAGATCTCTACTTCCGGGTAACTGTAGAGCCGCCCGACCCCCAGGGGATGGACGAACGTTTGCAAACGTACGCGGAAATCGCCGTGCACTACAGGTTAGGCAGGCGTCTAATGCCACCACCAGATCCAAACTTAACCAATACAGAGGCCATCGCCTGGCGACGATTACAGGCCGGAAATTTCGTTAACCCTGTCTGGTTATTTCAAACCACGTTAGACGATAAAAAAGGTGACAAATGTAAGACCTGCGGAGCGAGAGGGACCCTCGATCATATAATTTGGCAATGTCCTGGATCCCGGGGTGCTGAGGACAATATTAAGAGCAGAACAGCCTGGGAGGCCCTTCAACGAAGCGAGGTCCCCGCCGACCAGAAACGAGCTGTCCGCCTGGCGGCTGAAGCCGCGAAGAGACAATGTATCTTCGCCAGTCTTTAGTCGCGGAGGTCCCGTCCCCCGTCCCCTAGGCCTGCGTGCCAGGGGCGGGGAGTAGGGGGCCTCCTACATCGGTGGAAATAAAAGTTATCAATCAATCAATCACAGTACAAGCGACCTCCTCTCTTCAGCGGCCGAGAGCCTACTGCCGATTTTCCCCAGCATTCCCAATATCCCCCTTCAACGATCCTGCACGCGCAGACCAGCTCTCTTCCGCCCGTTCGCCCAGGAAGAAACCAGTCCTACTACTTTCAGAACAGACCCTGTATTTAACTGGTGAACACGATTACTCCCACAGCACTAGAAAAACATCTGGAAAACATCGCATGAAATAGGATGCTGTTGTTTATATAAGTTTCTGGTTTCAACATTACGTCAGCACTTAAAGCAGAACTTTATCATTGTTTACTTTAAATTTCATAGATATTTTTATAATAAACTCGAACTGTTTGTAATTTTACAATGGCGTAAAGTTTTATTTTTGTCGTGTTATGTTAAGGAACTCACAAACGGTTAGGTTAGATTATTTTCATTCCATATGACGCGTCAGGATGCCTTCATCTCCGGCTGTAAGAAATGGCTGAAACGCAATGTGCAATACCGCTTTTGGCCTCACGTGGTATTTTTGTTCGAAACCTACGACCTCCCTTCAAGCGAAACTCGAGCGATGTGTTGCGGAAAATTGATGGTAGCAATCAAAAACGCATCAAGGGAAAGCTCTTCGCCACGCTACAGGCGCATATGAAGGCCCACTTATACCTAGGTAATTCTGCGCCGAGCCGGCTTATCACCCAGGCAGGGACGCCGCTCGCTTTGTTTTGACGCTGGCACTCGCCGAGCGGTGAACGAAGCGTTGTAGCCGGTGGCGATATGCCTGCTCAATTTCCGCGCGTGACCAACGTCAGCCGCGTCACGAAACGAAACGCGGAGTCGTAAACGTCCCAGGCGCTCCTTGCCCGCTCAGTTTCTGTTTAGAGATGAGGAGACATGCGAATGCTGTCGGCGCTATTATTTTTAAAGTCGCATTGAGCAATGCCATTAGGGTATCTGAAGGCTGCTCTACACTTCTGCTATGCAATGGGCCCCCCTAAGCCAAATGGTTCAAAATTTCCGCATTTTTCTTATTCAGGGTTTTTTCGATATTATAGTGGCCGCCAACATCCACAGAGCAACTATGGCAAAAGAAGCATGCTAGCTGTAGCCAGTTTGTTCCCAAAATTTTGGTACACTTCCGCTCAAACACCCGGTATATCCCGCTCGAAAAAGACCGAAAAAAAAAAAAACACGCTGTCAACTGTCGATAACTCGTTGAAAAGAAACCTGTGCGGTCGGTATTCATCGCGTGAGGGTAATGAGAGCAGTGGCTTCATGTGAGAGGCATGGGCAGCCGGCGGCATATAAAAAAACGAAACGAATGGGTGAACACAGGCTTCTAATGTTTTTTCCTTGCTTGCTTTTTTGATCACGAGGGCTCCTTGTTAGATGTGTTTCCCAACCCTCGGGGGCTCTTCATTGGTATATGGAAGCCTGGAGCTGCATGAAACAGAAGTATATGTAGAAGCTCCGCGATTAGCATGTAATTTTACAGCTCCCAGGCTTTAAGTAAAACGTTTAGCCCAAAAGTAATGTTCTGTACAGTTATTTATATGTGTGAGATATAGTTGCTTTCATGTTTGCTTCTCTTTTTGTGTGCGTGACTGCTTGTCTAACTTGCAGTTTGCTTTTGTGTATTTTTGTGAATATATATATTTCATCATCATCTGCATCACCGTCACCTATTTCACCACCACCTGAAACACCGCAATTGAAGAGGTGTGAGCCACTGCAAAGAAAGCAAGAATTCTCTTATAATTAAGTGGTAATAAATACTATTATAGTTAAAAATATTAATACAGCTCTGCATTGTACTGCGCAGTGATATCACGCATTTTTTGTCTGTTATTGCGAAAGAATGCCTTATGGCAAGAAGTAGTGGCCTACAGATACACGCTGAATTCGCGATCGGAAGTCCTGCAAGGTCCAGTGATGGTCCCTGAACAACCAATCTTTCACATCCGAGGGTCGACGTGGGCCGGTCCGCACGAAGCAGATGCTGCTAAGGAGCTGCGTTCAAAGTACGGAAGGTTCATTTTAAGTGTCCAGTTTACACTTCGGAGACAGCAGCAGGACAGAAGGGGCACGAATCACCGAAAGAGGAGGGAATACTGCGGAGGCCACGACCCGTTAGAGTAGGGCGAATGTGACAGGCGCGGGTAATCATCGAAGCAATACACCTTACCAGCGTACAAGGCCGCCAGGCATGCCGGTGCCGTGCTGTGGAAAAAGATATCTCTTGTGGCTCCTAAGGTGCTCTTTCTACATGAAGTCCTGTCTCTGGATAGGTCACTCACAGTGTTGGCTGCAAAGAGGCTAAACACAAGCCTCAGAATTTTTTTTCTGGCTTGCACCAGGGTTACTGATCTCAGTGTGCTAGCGTCGGAAAGGAAGCGTACACATAAGAAATGTTAATACATGACATTAAAGTGATGTATTTACTTAAGGGAATCATGTATTTTTTTTCAAATTCTTAATTATCTTCATGTTCTCCGTGTTCACAGGGCACTTTCCCGATTTCGATCCAGATCTTGCATCAAAGCACAAGCGTTTTCCTGATGGCGTGTTTCTAGTATCACCTAGAAAAAGAAAAATGTCTCCCTTCAGTATAATACCACTGGCACCACACCAGTTCGACCAGTCTCGAAGTGAAACTAAAGGAAAATATCAAACTACGCAAGACAAATAGAACATTCATTGGGAACACTAGCGACGTTTTCTTCTTCCCGCGAAAAATAGGCTGCGTTCCTGACCAAACCGCAAATGAAAGTCTGAAAGAATGAAACAAGACAATTCGCACTGTCAGCTATGCTAGCGGCGCTGCTTTCATCACATCCGGACGGTAATTGTTCATCGAGCCGGCAAAATACCGACAGTTCATAAATACTTCACTGGACACCGATGTACAAATCTTCCAGTGGCAGCGCCACGTGTACATGTACTTTGCGGCTTATAAAAGCGTTTTTTTCGGTTAAAACTGCATATTTGCTGATCGCCAGGCCTACGCTCTCAGGCTATCCTGACTTGCTATTCCTCTTTATTGTCCCTTCAATGTAGTCCTAAAGCGGTTCTCTGTATTTTACCGGTATGGTGTTAAAGGCCCCTTTAAGTGTGCCGGCCTGATCGGCCGTGACTGAAAAATACCGACGAAAGTAACTAAATAATGATTCTGGAATAAGTCAGTCAATGTTAGGATTTACGGCGAATTCCTCAGGGGCGTTCCTGTAACGAAATATAAGCAACCGAGCTGAAAAAAATTTGGGTGAAGTTGAGTTCGGGGTGGGAATTTAAACCAGGATCTTCGTAATGCGAGGCAGGCACTCTCTTCATAGGCAACAATACTCGATTGTTCAAGCTGAATCAAGGTTGACCTGGAGAATCCGCCGTGGCCTTTTACTTTGTCCAGTGTCTAAGACACGCACTCATGCGGACGTAAGTTATTATGAGTAGGCTAATTAGGAATTGCGCAATTAATCAACATTAAAGCGAATGTACTGATAGTGCGCTGTACATGAGAAATCCGATGCTTGTGATGAGGGATTTATAGATGATTAAGGTCTCATTCGAGTGTGCCTTATTTATTGTGTATGGTAATTAGTGAGAATTCTCATTAAGATGTGTAGTCTGCCTGCTATCCTCAGGTGACGTCAGCACTCTGACGGCAAAGGAGGACTTTCTTCACAATCACAGCTGTTTTAGCTTACATGTTCAGAAGCATTTCCGTAAGGGCAACTCCACTCCGTAGTCCGATGACCGAGTGGCCGCTAGGTGGGAGAGGAGGAAAGCCTCTTTACTACCGCACACAGCCGCTAAGTATCCTACCACCGACTGCGGGGGAAGAGAGCACCACTCCAACAATTTCAATTGGCTGCGGCCACGAGATAAGGATAAAGGAGGCTGCATGGCGGAGCCAACAGACGGCGCGGAAAAGCAGGGCATGGTAGAACCACTAGATCACTGCAGGAGGCTCGGGAGTTGGTTGGAAGAAGGGGTAAGCTGCATGCCAGCCGTCGGTGGTCGCCTAAAGTCTTCCTTTAGAAAGGTCGCAACAAGAATATCTCGCCGCGGTATTTCCACGCAGCATTTGCCCTGTGTTTTCATCGCATTATACGTAGCTGTTGGTTCGCCAGGAGTCAGTTAAAGATCGATGTTGAAGCGAATACAGTTTCGCCATCGTCAAGTTCAACTAGCTTGCATGTCCAAGCAGCCTGGCATCGTGATGTGGACAGCGAATGCAATAGAACCGAAGACCGCAAGCGGAATGTGGCCAAGTATGCACGTGAGTGTACGGTGCCAGAACGGGTCCTTGTGACGCATAGTTGGGCAGTCACCTGTGAAAGGTCAAAAATGGGCCTGCCATTCTATACTACCCGCCTGCTAATGCCAATCAGTTTTCCTGGATTAATGCGCTAAGCAGGCAAGCTGAGCTAAACTAATTTTTTTCTCCGGTAGCGAGCACTTGAAGTTTTGTGGCGAGTTCTATTACCCGCTAGGCTATTTCGAACATGAGCTGCAGTTCTGTAATTTCAACGTAGCACTGAAATGAAAATTACGAAAGTAATCTAACGGTATATAAATTTTTATTAAACTAATTAGAGCATTCAATCTCTCTACTGATGCCCAACTAAGTCCCAATATAACCCCAGGGCTAAATTACATTTAAAACAAGTTAGCGTTTTTTTTTTTACACCGACAGCTGTTAAGCGTTCGTTACAGTGTTTCCGACCGTAGTGACAGTTGTATGTTCAGTCCTGGGCGCCGGTGTAACACGTGGGTGCGTATCCATGGGAGCCACTCGGAGTGAGTTCACCCTAGAGGGTTGCTGTCGATGGAGAAGGGTATGGTGAGAATATAGGCATGCGTAACGGGAGGGTGGTTACAACGGGAACCGCGAGGAGGGTGGTAACAGGAATAGGAGGAGGGTGTGGCAAGACTGCAGAGCCTCCCAGTCATAAAATGGTTACTTAGGGAGCGGGAGATTCCGGTGAGAGCAAAGAAGGAAAGAAGGCGCAACCGGTTGGTGGTTGTCATGAAAACCATCCATAGGGTAGTAACTCTATCAGGTCTATGTGTAGCGTCCCGTGCCTGGGGAATAGTTCCGGGTACGGAGAATCGCCGGCAGCACAGCTGGTCGCAATCAACCAAGAATAAGTAAGAGAAATTGAAAATGAATAGCAAACCGTCACCAATGGCGAACGAATTCAAACCATCACAATGGCGAACGACTTGAAAGCGAGCCGCACAAGAGAGGCATACAGCAACAAGCTTGAAATCCCAGATAAGTATGCGTTTGCAGCCTCAATAGTTCTCAGTGCTCTGAAGGAGAGGAAGCATCGACACCTACAGCTCAGGGGAGACGCAAGAACAACATAACTTTGACATAATACTGTCTCAATTTTGTTCCAATGGGGAAGCACAGATAAGTTTACAAATGACTACGCAAGGAATATGCACTAGCCTTTCACATGCGATGATTGCCTCCGAAAAAAATTGTATGACGAATATTAACGCGTAAGTACTAATCCAATGAGTACCAACACCGAGCAAATCAAAACTGACCGTTGTCTCTTCGCAGCTGGCCTAGCACGAGTGCTACGTCGCGCGGCACTGCCGCTCATCATCTTCTACGTAGCACGAATCCATGCTGTTCGAATGTAGTAAACATTGTCTGCAGTTTTTCGCAGCACTAGCAGCGACTGCATAGCTTTGTTGTGATATCTGGTGGCATTTTTATTTACAACGGCACCAGAGTACCAAATGCAGATAGAGACTATGGAGCGACACTTGTCAAGCAGTCTATACGCCCGTTCTTTGCTGGCAACTCATTATAGCTGAGGTAACCGCACGCAGACTGCCTCCAATGTCATTCCTATATAGCCGCAAACTAATAACGCATGTGAATACAGAGCAGAAGTAGGGAAGCGTTGACGGGACTCACCGATCATGCGGTTCATCCAGGCTTAGCAAAACCACCCAGTCTTCTTCATTGCCTTTCCAGATGACAACATGTCTTAGCGCTACCTTTCTTCGTGGCTTTACTGGCGCAAACTCACCGATGTTTACAGGGCGCAATTCTCGTCGTTGGCTTTCAAAACACACATCTGTTCTTCATACATGTGCGCCGCATTTGCACTCAAACCAACCACGCCAACGGCTGAAGTCTTGCCTTTGGTTGCCGTCTTGTTTCATTCTGTATTACCCGTTGCTTTGTGATATTTTTTCATTTGTTTTGTGTAAGACTGGGCGTCATCCTGCTGTCATGCCAACTAACAAGGGGTCGGGACCTCGTCAAGCTGTTCGAGCTTTTAGTCCCGTACTCCTCCTTTTCTAAGGAAATAAAATGATTGATTGATTGATTGATTGATTGATTGATTGATTGATTGATTGGTTTTGCGTCGTTGAAAAACTGCAACCTTCAAATGTGCTTTTTTATTACTATTCAAACTGTGTTCACAACAAAAACATAGTAAATTTTTAAGTTTATTTTTTTATTATTTCTTAATACCAAAGCGTTTTTAGATACGTTTGCTGGCATGCCGTTTGTAGAAGCGGCAATCCTGTGCTCCCATCACCCAGATTTAGGGTGCCCCTTATGTCCTAGCAGACGACGACACAGATTACGCTATTGACGGAATGCAATTTTGGTTGGCGCCAGCTAAAATCACTTAATTGCGACAAAAATGGCGAATAGATGCACCGTATCTAAAGCTGGTGCATATCAAGGATATGTTGGATGCGAGCGGTAGGACTGAGAGCAGCTGCGATGCATTTCTTTGTGCGACACTGACATCCTCGGATGGGTTCTACATGAAACTAGGAGCTTAATTGTGACCCGTACAAGCAGATTTCTTTGATGTCAACTGCACTACGAAACTACATCGGTACTTGCGTCAAACTTCAGCTCATATGCAACAGCGGCTCGCACTCGCCGCATCATGTTCGCGTGTACTTTCACAAGCAAAAACCCACATGGAAGCCGATAGAATCAGTAGTGTTTTCGAGTTCAGATTGTCCAAAAAAATATGAGCAGCTGCTTTAGCACGTACTCGAATTGAAGTCCTCCGCCAGTGCGTTACGAAATATTCAAGACGGCGTCGAGGACGAGCTTAAGAATCGCCTTAACGTGGCCGCAACGCAGAGGGTATACCAATTATATGTCCGCTAAAAGTGGGCTCAGTGGCAGGCCAGTCGCTAGCTGCTCAATTTTTCAGCTTTGCGTGCGCAATTCGCAAGCAACTGAGCCAATCATTGTACATGCCGTGCTTTTTTCGGCAACGACCCGCCCGCGGGCGCGTCCGGCGACAAACTGCGCGCTGTTGCCTGGCTGCCCTTGTCGTGGATAAGCCTACCCGTCGTCACATCGATGCCATAGTTGAGTGCGCTTCAGGACTGGCTAGCACTGAGGTGCCACCCTCGGTACCTTTTTACTGTGAACCCAGCGTCAGAGCGAAATAAAGATAAACTCGGTTTCCGCGACCCTTTAAGGAGCGAACCTAGCAGAGGCCATGCGAGCTGCAATGCAGCAGCAGCAAAGCGGCTACGGGAGGAAATTTGCATTGCTGTTGTCGCTTCTACGAACAACTCGATATTGGCTAACGATACTCTGTCCCAGAGCTTAGTATGGACGTGAACGAACAGTACCAGTGCATTTTTCAGACAGTGCGCTTCAGAACTGGCTAGCATTGAGGTGTTACCCTCGGCTTTTTTTTTACTGTGAACCCAGCGTCAGGGCGAATTAGCGATAAACTCGGTTTCCGCGACCCCTTCAGGAGCGGACCTAGCAGAGGCCAAGCGAGCTGCAATACAGCACCAGCAAAGCGGCTACGGGAAGAAATTTGTATTGCTGAGTAAGTAGAAAACCAGCAGAAAGGACGCATTCACAAGGAGGTGAAGTACACGGGACAACGCTGTCCTATGTACTTCCTGTACTTCTGTCCTGTGTTGTCCTGTGTACTTCTCCTCCTTGTGAATGTGTCCTTTCTGCTGGTTTTCTACTTGCCAGGCACCAACTGGCCCAACAAGCTACGCTTCTTCAATATTTGTATTGCTGGTGTTGCTTCTAAAAACAACTCGATATTGGCTAACGATACTCTGTCCCAGAGCTTAGTATGGACGTGAGCGAACAATACCAGTGCATTTTTCTGACGGCGGCAGCCCGCATCCAGGCTTGCGGGCGGCCGCGAGGAGCGCCCCCTTACGCTTGTATGGCCATTGTGCACACCAAAACCGCCATGACATCTCCTCTCGCTGAGGTTGTCGTAGCGCACTGTTAATAGCAAGGGAGCAGAAGACTTCAGATAACCGAGCGCGAAGGCGCACGAGACTGGGCCAAAGCGCGCGACGGACGTCATACATTTTACGTGAGAATCAAACGAGCAGGCAGCCCGCAGGTCACCCTTGTAGATGTGAGGAGCGGTGTCGTGGAGGTGCTGCCTTATCGCAAGCGACTGCTGGTTGCATGCCCTTCGCTACTTGAAAGTGTGAATGGGCATTAAATGCGTGTTTTCAGTAGCGAATTGAAGAGTTCATGCGAATTAATTCAGCCCCTTGGTCACGAAGGGGGAGCCGCAAAGAAGTACTATCGCGCTCAATATGAGTTGCAACGCGCGGTCATCGACCGGGGTTCGTTCCGTGCTGTGCCTCCTCCAAACAGCCGCTCGGAATTCTCGGAGAAACTATTTCCTGAGCGGGGGTGCTGTTGTTTCCTGGAACAGCAGTTTCTCCCAGAATTCCGAGCGACTGTTTGGAGGAGGCACACCACGGAACGAGCCCCGGTCGATGACCGCGCGTTGCAACTCATATTGAGCGCGATAGTACATCCTCATGGGGAAGTCACTCGCTGACCGAATTCTTGCGCGCGATTTCATGGCGCAGAACTCGTCACCCAGTCCTTGGCGTCGCGGGGTAAAATGCCACGTCAGCTGACAAATATCCGCGTTCTTGCTCCGCCGGGAAATTACAGCGAAGGGGCGAGGCAACGGTCCACGCGCGCGCCCTTTCTAAGCGTCCGTATGCAAACACGCTGACGGCTCTATTGGCCTTAGGCTGCGTACGCTGTTTTTTTTTTGAATTTTTTCTTTATTTATTCTCAGAAACAGTACACAAACTGTTGTTTGGACCCATAGCCTTTACGGCTAGTGAGGGGTCCAAATACAAAACAAGTACAATATTACTGCAGAACGTGTAAAATAAAAAAAAAACTTCAAGATTAACACACACAATTGAATTCATTCCTACATTTCCATGGAAATTAAATAGTGTTTTAAAGATGCCGAAAAGTTATTTTTTTCTTTAACTTCATTAGGGATTTCATTCCACACATGGGCTCCGTTGTATTCTAGGAGTCTCCGGCCGTACATATTGTAACAAGGTGGTAAATTAAATAGATTGTTGGTTGCAGCTCTTGTTTGTTTCATTGGTAATCTAAATAAACTAAGGGGAAGGGGGTTGTTAGATTTTATTACATTGTTTACTATTTCAGCTATCTTCAGTTTATATGCCATTGATAGGGGTAAGATACGAAGCTGCTGAAAGAGTGGCCTGCTGGGGTATGTATCATTTGAATAAGTTATCATACGAATAGCTCGTTTTTGAAGGCGAGAAACAGGATCTAGGTATGTTTTATATGTACCACCCCATGCTTCCAGGCAATAAGATAATTGACTGTGCACAAAGGCGAAATACAGAATGCGTAGAATTGGAAGATCAAAGCAGTCCCTGGCCTTTAGTAAAATATGACAACCATAGGCTAATTTGGAGCAAATATTATTAATTTGTTCTTTCCAGTGCATATCAGACGCGAACAGGACACCAAGATACTTGTATTGAGGCACCCTCAGCAGAGCCGTGTTGTCGATTGTTAGAGATATATGTTCGTAGTTCATGTTCTTCCTGCGCGAATGAAACACGGTGTACTTTATTTTCTCAGTGTTAAGGGTTAGCCGATTACTTTTAAGCCACTGCGAAACTTCACTAAGCTTTTCATTAATTATACATTTAAGTGCCTCTAAATTTTCCCCTGTAAAAAGTAATGCAGTGTCATCGGCATATATTACAGCTTTCGAATATTTCAGCATTGATGGAAGGTCATTAATATACAGGGAAAAGAATAGCGGCCCAAGCACGGAGCCCTGAGGCACACCTAGATTAATGCTTTGTGGTAGTGAGGCTAAATTGTTCACGACAACATATTGTTTCCGTCCTGTAAAATAGCTTCTAATTAGATCACAAATTTTCCCTCTTAAACCGTAGGTTTCCAATTTCTGTTGTAGTATTGTGTGATCAACCGTATCGAAAGCTTTTGATATGTCTAAATATACTACTATGGCCAGCTTGTTATTATGCAGTGCAGAATTTATAAGTTGTGAAAGAACAAGAACTGCGGATGACGTTGACCTTTGGGGCCTGAACCCATGCTGATTATGACATATAATGTTATATTTATTTAGAAAATTTAGCGAGGTCGTTCTATCACTGTCACGAAATTTTCAGTGGAGGCAATGAACGAAGTAGCAAAAATATTTTTGCACATTTTATGGTAAGCAGCGAGCGTTGCTACAAAACTGAAATGTGGAAACACTTTACATAGACAACAGGTTATGCGTGCATATACATACATGCTGCCTTTGTGATAGGAGGACGATTACTTCCAGTACTTTTCCAAATTTTTTGCGATCAGGTTACTCTCACTACGCGTCGTGAGACGACTCGTATATCTGTCCTTAGTCTTTTTTTCACATGGGGTAGTGGGTACACAGTATGTTACGCGGCGATACGCACACGTCAAGATTCTTGTGTTGTGTTACCGTTTAACCTGATGGAGGCTATGGCTATAGAAGATGCTACAAGTTACACCACTTGCTTTCGCAATTACCTAGCCTTAACCAAAGCTAAGACCCAGCAATTTTTTATAACGCTTGCACTACCGGTAGCGGTCAGCAATGTTATATACGAGTAAAAATGATAGGTTCTTCCTTCACAACTTGTTTCCTTCGAGGCTCGTTTATTTGGCACTGAGCTCGGAGCAGGCCGCCGGATGATGGACGGAATAAGAGACAAGGGTGAGAAAGGAACAGGTCTTTTAAAACAATGAAAACTCTACAGAAACAAATGCAGGAAGACGAAACAGTGGCTACAAACTCAGCTACCAAACCTGTTGCAAAAGAAACGCTCGAGCGCAAAGATAATTCTTCATGGCTTCTCGAAAGCCGGGGCCTGTCCACATCGCTGCGGGAAGCCTTACCTAGGACTGCATAACAACACGCATCACGTCCTTGAATAACCTAGTTCGAAGTTTTCAGACACCAGCGAGGCGCTGAGAGAGAGAGGAGGCGTCGCAGCACATGTTAAGCTACGTCTCGCTCCCCTTGTCTTTTCAACAGGGCTGGAATTATCTCGACAATCTGTCCGCACGTGTCCCGCTTCGCCAAAGACGCGTGGGTAGGAGGTCTTGGCCCCTGCGCTGAGATGCTCTTACAGACAGCCGCGCGCGCCTTCAGGAATGTTCGGAAAAGTTCTTTTTCTCTTGATTGTTCAGCCCCCGGGCTTCAAATGCTTTGCAATCGCTTTAGCGACCTTACACTACCTTTGTGTAGACTTTCTGTAAAACAAAAAATTGTAAAGAGAGAAAAAGTTGTAGGGGTGGGCTTCGAAGCCAGGAATTTCTCGTGTGAAGCGAGTACAAAACCTCATAGCGATGACGAGCTTTCTTTTGTTCATTACCAAGCTTCGGCAGAGCACGAGATTTCCCAAACACAACAAACACTACACAACAACAAAGAAAAACCAGAACAGCATGCAGAACACGGTGCATATATACACAAAAAAATGGCTGAGGCTTAACTTGGTTAAGCCTGGAGAATGCGAAGCATCATCGTGTCGCATAATTTGGAGGCGCACAACCACAGCGACGGCGCGAGGTGGGCCCCCGTTTCTCCACTGTCGTGACGTCATCAAGTCACGTGGTGTGACGTCATGTATCACATGATTTGGAGGTGCACAACCACAGCGACGGCGCGAGGTGGGCCCCCGTTTCTCCACTGTCGTGACGTCATCGTGTCACGTGGTGTGACGTCGTTGTCGTGACGTCATCGTGTGACACCGTGGTGTGACGTCGTGTCACGTGATTTGGAGGCGCACAACCACAGCGACGGCGCGAGGTGGGCCCCCGTTTCTGCACTGTCGTGACGTCATCGTGTCACGTGGTGTGACGTCATGTATCACGTGATTTGGAGGCGCATAACCACGGTGAAGGGCTAAAGTGGTAGCTAAAGTAGTATGCTTCGCATAAAAATATCTGGCGACTTTGTGTTTAGCCAGCCACAGGTTGGCTGCAGCTTATTAAGATTTGTGCGGACGTAACGAGGGCTGTAGCCTGCAAAGCCGCACGGAAGTTTCCGTCGCCTCTTTGTACATTGCGACAAACGAAAAAATACTTTTAGGAAATAAAATTAAGTCTGGTTTGGAATCCCGATCTGAATTGCAACCTGCCATTCTGGAATGCTTCGTACAGAGGAGGCCCTTCAGCCTAATAAATCAAATGGTGCACAATCTTCTCTGAACGTGCATAAGTGGCGAGTGTCGCAATAGTAAAATGAAAAACTTTCTTTATTGTTCGTTCTAATACATCCCACAAATATACTCCTTTCCAACAATGTAAGAAAACATGGCCTATTATTTCTGGCTGTCTACAAATTAAAATATGAGATCCCAGTGCTAGCAAAAATCTGTTAACCGGTGTCGTTTCCGTGTGTAGCTTAAAAGAAAAAAAGGACTTTGCTCTTAACAGCAGCTTCATCTTCTTGACCCTTTTTAAAAAGTTACTGGCTGGTCGTCCACTGGTGAAGTTCTACGAAAAAAAAAACATCATAGAATTCCCCGTAGAGTTATTTCCTGTATACATGAGAAAAATATTCATTAGGCAAACGCTCTGCCAGAAATGAAAGACTTCTTGCAATTTTTTGTCGCAGTCAAACAACCACCCCGAAACAACTACGGTGGACGCAACAAAATCTGGTAGAACGAGGCAGAGTCTCACTTGGCAGACCATTTGACAACAAAAGCCTGCTAACGAACTGCCGCAAACGCTGGTGCCCTAGTCCAAGGCCCACGTATTTTACCTGCTTCAGCAAATTTGGCCCTCTGCACACCTTCCATTCAGAAGCCGAGACAAACAAAGCAAAAATCCTGTGCAGCCTCAGCGTTTACACGAGAACAATGCATTACTTGCATAACATACAAGTGTTTACTGATAAAACACGCGTCTTCAGTATAAAGTCTGGCAAATCTGGGTGGTTTGCCCCATTTCCATAGCCACGACGACTACGGTGTTACTTGACGGATAGAGGTGAACATGTTGTGCGAGGCAGGGCAGTAGTTGTGGCGGTGGAACTTTCCATGACGTCATCCTAGCTGGCGTAAGCTAACAAAAGGGGAATGACGAATACAAACTACACCTCCAGTGATGTCATAGAAAGCTAACGCCGTTTCATACATAAAACCTCCGTGTATTCGCTTCGGCCTCCCGTTAAACATGCATGACTCAAAATCGTTAATGCCTTAGGCCTCTTAAAAAGTGTCTAAACGCGCCTGTGTTGCGAATAAAAGTGACACAACATGATGGGAACAAGACGGAACTGACAGTGGTGGCATTAGTTCACCAGAAGTTAAGAGTTCATGAAAGAAGGCATTTGCAAGGGCCAATTTAATGTGATTTCAGTGGTTTAAAAAATAGCCAAGCAGTCCGTAGGGTGGTCAGCAGCTAGCTAGCGCCTTCGAATCTCCCTCCTGCAATGCATGACCTGTAATTTTTTGAAATTAAACTTGACCGCGCAGAGGTCCCCTTCTACGCCTGCCTCTGCCCCACTTCTCCTTCATGACAGTTGGTGGATCTCGTTGAGGTATTATGGGCCATGCTCCATAATTCTTCGGACAGCCGGAACACAGGTGCGGTGAGAAAAGCTCTCTTCACGACGGCTGTTCGTGGTGCCAGTGAGAGGCTTCGCGGCTTGTGCCCGGATTGTCGACTTCTAGCTCGAGGAGGAGCATCCATAGCTGCACACACGCCGGCCAGAACTGTGTCCTTTCTCATCCTGCCTCCTACGTGACCGTGCAGAATTCCTGGACCCCAAAAACCTTTAATGGCGACATTTAGGCGGATACCCAAGATTGGGAGGACCACTTCGAGTGCGTCCCGAGTTTCAACAATTGGCACAAAATTGCAAAAGCGTAATGACGCGAGCTCTCAGCAAGAGGTATGCATCTGTGATAATTCACAAGGACGAGCATTTTACACTATTCCATTCGTCACTTCGGGAGGTGATGTTGGTCTCGTTGAAGAGTCGCGTACGGCCCGAGACATACTTCTTGTCCTTTCAACATGTTTTCTTGCTTGTCAGTATCGAATAACCTTCATGAAGGCATTTCTTTTCAAGATGACGTTCATATGTCGCCCACCATGATGAGTCGCAGTGCTGGCAACGTATGTTGAAAGGGCTTTAAAAAGAAGAATAACAAATGCGCCCTGCCCGTACCGCAGTGCTGGTAGCAGTGAAATATACAACGCTGCACGCCTATCGCAGCTCACAGGTTTGGCGCGATTGCTCAAGCACGTGACTTGTACTTTCAGTGCGCGCTCGCACGACGAACAGCGTTGGACCGAGGCGCCGTCAAAAGCAGACGATGGGCTTAGGCGTGTCTCTGTAGTATAGAAACGACGCGCATGCGCATAGAGCAACGGGGGTGACATAAAGCGATAAAACCCACATCCTTACGCGAAGTGGCGAAAAGGTGACCGCGTTTACGACGTATGTTCTAATTTGTTAAGTTTGATACCGAACGTACGAGGCGGAGAGGGCGAGCCGCTCCAACTTCGAGCGTAGTCTGGACTGTCATTGTACAGCCACCACCAGGAGAAGGCAGGGTGACTCCAAATTGCCGATTTATTAGTTTCAGCGCACGGCATTTCGCAGCAGCATCGCTGCTTCTTCGCATGCGCAGGTTTCCGTGAAGGGTCTTTCCCGCGATATCGGTTCGCTTTAATGAATGTGAGGAGCCTGAAATTGAAATCTAGTTCCGCAGCCGCAGGACTGGTACGGCCAATGCAGTAAAACGATGCCGTTCCTCCTTCCTCTTTGTTTTCGCCGCCGCTTTCCTGATACCCTCGTAGATACCGTAGTAAGCGTACTTATTTATTTATTTATTTATTTACCCTCAGGGCCGTTAGGCGTTACAGAGGGGAGTGGGAATAACATGCAAGTACAAAAAACAAAACAGCAGCTAGAAAAATTGAATATAGTTACAGCACACACTGGTATAAAATCAATAACAGAATTAACAAAAGGCAGCATTTCACAAAACAAAACAAAAGAAAACAGCAGCTAATAAATTAACAAAGTTATGGACACATACTTATATAAAATTAATAACAGTGTTACGAAATGCACCAGTATCAGTAATTACAGCAATATTGTGGGGAAGGTGATTCCAGCTGACACAAGTTCTGGGTATGAATGAATCATGAAAACATCTTGTGCGGCACGAAGGGATCCAAACTTTGTGACGGTGATCAATGCGTGCTGAAATATAGGGTGATCTTTTTAATAACTTCTCTTTAAGATGAGGATTATGATAAATTTTGTGAAATGTACATAATGAAGCTATTGACCTGCGATGGGAAAGAAGCTGTAGGGAAAGGTGAGCTTTCATGGCAGTTACACTACTAGTACGATGATAGTTGGAAAGAATGAAGCGACAACCGCGGTTTTGAATTGATTCTAAGTCAGAAATGAGAGATTCGACACGAGGGTTCCACACCGATGAAGCAAATTCCAATTTAGAGCGGACCAATGTTTTGTAAAGTAATAGTTTTAATGAACTCGGTGCACATGAAAAATTTCTGCGAAAGTATCCAAGCATGCGGTTGGCGTTATTTGTAATGTAGTCAACATGAGTTTTCCAGGACAGGTTAGAAGAGACGTGAACACCCAGATATTTATAAGACGACGCAGTTTCAAGAGTGATGCCATTAATGTAGTAGGTAGAGGGTGTATTAGATAGACGAGAAATGGGCAAATGCTTGCATTTAGTAATGTTTAGCTTCATATTCCACAGGTTACACCAATCCAGTACCTTGTTAATATCTGACTGAAGAACACATACATCATTATCATCATTAATTTCGCTGTAAATAACACAGTCATCGGCAAAAAGACAAATGGAAGACGATATATTAGTTGGTAAGTCGTTTATATAAATGAGAAAGAGGAGGGGCCCAAGAACGGACCCCTGAGGCACGCCAGAGCAAACAGGCGAGGAATCTGAATTGACGTTATTTGCTGTTACGAACGGACTTCGGTTTGAAAGAAAACAATGCAACCATGCAAGCCCTGTGGAATCAATGTTAAGGTTGTTTAGTTTAAGAAAAAGAAGCTCATGTGAAACCTTCTCAAATGCTTTAGAAAAATCCATAAATATAGAATCAGCATGGGACCCGCGATCTAGAATGCAAGAGCGTTTCGCATGAAAATGATTTACGGAAGCCGTGTTGGGCATTAGTGAAAAAGCAATTGGATTCTAAAAAGTTAGCAGGATGAGATTAGATGACATGTTCCATGATTTTACATGGTATGCTGGTGAGCGACACAGGGCGAAAGTTATCAGGGCAATGTTTATCGCCAGACTTATCCAGCGGAATCACCCTCCCAACCTTCCATTCATTGGGAATACAGCCTGTTTCCAGAGACTGGTCAAACAGTTTGGTGAGGATAATTGAACTGTACATATTTGTATTAACCAGAAATTTCGAATTAATATTATCGACGCCACAGGAGGAAGAAATCTTAAGGTTTTCAATTATTCTCAGGATGCCAGTAGTGCAAAAAGAATTGGATCCATGGGAAAAGCATCAAAGACCGGACACTCCTGATTGGTAAGGGAAATATTGCCAGAAAAAGCAGCAACAAAAACACTGTTAAGGACACTAGCGCATTCACTAGGTGAAAATGCAACGCCGTCAGAAGATGTAAGTAGTACTGACGAACTATCTTTTTTGTTCACAGTGTTCCAAAACTGTCTAGGGTTATTAATCAGCAAAGCAGGCAAAGTACTGTTAAAGAAAGAGTCCTTAGCATTTTTCAGAGCTAATTTGTACTCAGCGGCCGCAGAAAGGTAACCGTCCCATCGTTGTTGCGAATTCGATGATTTCGCCGAGCGAAACAAACGCTTTTTCTTATTGGACAGCCTTTTTAAAACTTTATTAAACCATGGTGATTGGCTATTACACCGTAAAATTCTAAGCGGCACAAATGTATTAGTGAGACGTTCAACAGTGTCCCTAAACATTTCCCAGTTAGTGTGGACAGAACGGTATGGCAAATCTGGCAAATAATTGTTTAAGAAAAGAGCTAATTCACTATTAATGGAATCATAGTACGCCCGTTTATAATCTCTAATGGACTTGAAGATGCTCCGGCGATTAGGAATATTAATTTTTACATCGAAATGAAGCAAGGTGTGATCACTAAGACCAGGTAAGTACGAGATTGAAGGGATAAGATCCGGCGCGTTGGTTAGCACAAGGTCTAATACATTGGAAGATGACGGCGTGACTCGAGTTGGCTTAGTAACTAGCTGCGAAAGGTTGAAGTCCAAACAGGTTCGCAAAAAGTTATTGCATTCGGTAGAAAAGGGGCGAGGATACGGCGATGTATTAGCCCACACGATACTGAGATAATTGAAGTCACCAGCAAGAAGGATTTCCGCACCCGGATAACGTACTGAGATCATGTTAAGAGAATCATGCAAATCTTCAACGAAGGTTGCACACGAAGACGGGGGACGGTAGCATATGCCCAGAATCAGATTCCTGAGATGAACACGAAGTTCAACCCAAACCAACTCTAAAGTGCTAGAAAGTCTAATAGGTGAAGACACAATATTATCGGCGATGGCTATTAAAACACCTCCTCCACTTCTGTCACCTCTATCAGGACGATAAACATTGTAGCGGTTCTTGCAATCAAACAGTTCCTTGCTCTCTATATTTGCAGAGAGCCACGTTTCTGTCAGCAATACAACATCGGCATCACAAGACGATGACAGAGTTTAGATCTTCCCGCTTTGGGATTATGCTTCTTATGTTTGTGAAAAGAATTGATAGCGCTGTCTTATCTCCAGTCGCCCGTCCACTGCCCCTCCCGGACCTCTATGGCGAAGCGCGTGGCGAGCCAGAAGCAGCGCGACAAGGGGCCACTAAAGATCCCGGTGGGCCAGCTAGCTCGAAAACGCTATCGTGAATAGGGTCATAGCCGTAGCATTTGTTGTTACAATACAGTTTGTTATACCTGAGCTTATACTTAAAGTCAGCATCCTTCGCGAACTGCACAAGCTTCTTTCCAGCGACACGTGCCTGCAAAGAATAATCTTCACTTACAGTGACCTTTTTAACTTTAAGTTTAGCAGACTGCACGAGGATTTGTTGTTTTGTTTTGAAAGACCGGGACTTCACAACAATCGGACGATTCTTTTCGTCTGAGAACACACCAATCCTGTGTGCTCGTTCAAACATGTCATTCGTAAGAACAGGATCAAAGCAGCCTGAAACAAGGTTCAATAACTTTTCTTCCGTTTCATCCCACGTTTCGGACAAACTGTCGGGTACGCCGAAGCACAGAAGATTTTCCCTGCGCTGCCGGTCTTCCAGCTCTGTCTGTCCAAGACGTAACTTGCTATTTTCATTGACAAGCTGATCGGCTAGCTCACGCAAAACCCGCAATTCCCCGTGAGCCGCATCACTGGCGGATGATTTAGATTCCACTGCCGACAGTCTCGCGTCAATATCGGCAATATTCCTAATCATAGATTCCTGATTTAGTTTCATTTCATTAATAGAGGCTATTAGGTGTGATTGCTCTAACTCCATTTTAGCGGTCCTTGAATTAACACCTTCTAACAGAGTCAACATGTCGTGGAGCTGTTTCTGCAGGGAATTATCAACAGCGCTGTCTGTTGACAGCCGTGTGACAGCGCCAGAGCCCGACCCAGGGCCAGGGTTAAGCTCAACGTCCCCCGAAAACAAAAGCAGTTGACTAGAAACCTCAAAGCACTGGACGAGCAAAATCAGCAGCACTCCCGGGCGTGGGAACAGGAGCAGGCACATATTGTTCGATTTCTTAGCAAACATGGAATAGTTATTACCAACCTGCATGAAGAAACGCATGCCGTGAAGCAGCCTCATGATGACGCTGTTCCCACGCCCACTGAAAAGCGCAGGCCGCTGCAGTCCGTTTCTATCCAGGTGGAAAGGTGATGTCGTCGACGATGCGCAGGACTTGTACGATGGAGCCATAGTGTAGTAGGGTTGCCAGAGCTCTTCATTTTCCACGCTGCGAACTTGAATGTCGACAGTCACAGGCGTAGCCGGAATGGCATCAGGTGCCATAGGTTCCGCGCTGAGTTGAAGGATTGCCGTTATCTGCATGAAGAAACGCATGCCGTGAAGCAGCCTCATGATGACGCTGTTCCCACGCCCACTGGCGTCGAGAAATCTGGCGTCGAGAAATCCTTCTGGGAAAGCCGCATTCAAAGGTTTTGGGATAACACTGTGCGTGCAGTCTTGGTGCGTTAAACTCACAAAAAACTACCTGACCAGAATTTTTTTGCTTCGATCGTGTTTCGATGTTGCGCGGCCGCGCCGGGCTGTAAACAAACCACGAGGTCTGTAATCTGAACCGGCGGTCATCTACAGCGTGTCTAAGGCACAGCGCTAATATATTTGGAGAATAGCGCTTCCCACTTTTCCTGCGCAGTTGCACTTTTTGCCTACTTAAATGGCGCTAGCCGACTACGCGCAGATATTATAGGAAATACCAGCGCGCACTCTGGTGTAGTTTCAAGTGATAGATCATTCCTATTGTTCTCTAATCTCTTCTTTCTTTCCTAAGCTTCGTGTGCCGATATTTGACCCGGATTATGATTCCTGTCCTATTCCAGCACTTTGTACCGGCCACACAAGTCTGTAGGCGAACTCGTCATATTAGCAATGCCAACGGCACAAGCAAGGCGCTTTTTAGCAGCATCGACATGATTCAGCCATTCATGCAACTGTCCGTTCAGGAACGTCATCTGAGCACACAATACGCATAGAGCGTCAGTGTACGCCCTCTCCGCCGAGGATATATTGCTGTACACGGGAACAGTGTGCCCGATCAGGATACAAAGAGAGTCGATGCCCCCGGAGCCATAGTACCCCATAAGCGCCGCAGAATTCCGACGCCCCGGGGTGCTCTGCGTCGCCTTATTCGCGCAAATAAGCATCATGCTCGGTTCGTTATGAATTAGAAAATGTCACAATATGTAGCGCAAGTGACGCCATCAGCCGGTTATTTTACAAGCAAGCTGCGGCTAGCCGCCACGATTTTATACGCTCGCACCCCCGAGTGTAAGGATACAACGCCGTTGACTGCACAAGGGTTATCATTGAGCCGTTTTCTATGCAAATGTTTCGAATTGGAGCCGCTGAGCAAAAACACATGCAGATGTCATGTTCAGAGCGTAGCCAGAGAGCGGCCCAGGAAGCATTTTAACTACGCACAAAAATTAGATGGAGCGCTCCACAGTGTCCCTTTATGGGCTTTCGATGAAAGAAAAAGGGAACAAAAAGAGGCTCCGCGATTGTGACCAATCGTCCAGCTACTCATTCACCGGCATCTATGCAGCTCTGCCGCCATTTGTGGCTTTGGCAGAACCCTTCACCGAGATTCACATAAACGCATACCACGCCGCCTTTAAAGGCGGTGTTTAGAAACAGGGTTTACCCCCCAGGGCATAGCGGGACCTACGGAGCCTCTCCCAAGACTGCTCCCCACGAACAAACCGGTCGCCAGGTTGGGGAGCGCCTGTACCCATCCGGTGGGTATCCGTCGGTGGGTTTCGAACCTGCTACCTCCCGCAACCGAGGCGGATGACCAAACCACTAGGCCACGGCTGCGGTGATAGCACGGTCAAGTTAGACAGTCTTTTAACGGCAGTTGCCCAAGATCTTCGTGATTTCGTATCTTTTGCCGAATTGAAGTACAATATTATTTGCAGGCCAGACTGAGAAGGTATTCACTTTTGTTCACTTCCGTTGCGACTGCTGGGCGATTATGGCAGCCGGCTGTGGAACTATTCTTGCAAAATCAAGGCTCTGCGCTTTAGTACTGGCCGTTTCCTCTGGCGTCTGCTGCTGACGTTTAGGTCCCGGTGTACTGAATGGGGCAGATAATTTTTTTTTTCAAGCCCTATTACTGCGGAGGTTATGGAGAAGGCAACAGAAATTCATAAAACCGGTCTACCTTACAGAGTTTAGGCAAAGTTTAACAATTTTATTCCTTGATTCCCGTTTCAAAACGACAGAAAAAATGCCTACGTTGCCAGTACCAGCGTCTACAGGCACTTTCGAAAAGACGTAGGAGCAATTACAGCAAAGCATACAACAAAATCCAGGAAGACCATGGAGAGAACATTTTAGGGTGTTTCTTTTATTTCTTTGAGCATTTTCTGCCTCTTGGCGCATCCTGTTTATTCTGAGGGGGATGTCAGTTCATCATGGTAACAAAATTAAATTTGTATAGCCTTATTTCATGCGATTGTAATCCTTCCCTATAACGTATAAAATACATTTGTCAGTCATTAAGCAATACATAAGAAAACTTGTTATTAGAAGGTTGCACCTTGAACAAAACTTTATTAGAGCATGCAAACCTATAGCCTTGCGCCTGACCCGTGCAACTTGTGCACTAAGCCACGAAGACAAGGAACCGGACACTGTCGCGTCAGGTGGGCTCGCGCTGGGCTAGTTTTTATTGTGCTTGCATTACTGGCAGCGGTGAGCAGAGTAAAAATGATAGGTTCTTCCTTCACACCTCGCTTCCTTCTAGGCTCGTTTATTTGGCACGGAACATCGAGCAGGCAGCCCGGTGATGGACGGACGAAGAGAAAAGGGAGACAAAGGAACAGGTGTTTCATAACAATTAAGAACTGAGCAGAAACGAATCTACGAAGCCGAAACAGTGACTACGCTACCAAAGCTGTTACAAAAGAAAGGCTCTAGCTGAAAGCTCATTCTTCAAGGCTTCTAGGAACCCGGGGCCTGTCTACATCGCTGCGCGAAGGCTGGCTTAGAACTGCATAACGAGATGCATCATGACCTTAAATAACATAGTTCGAAATTTCCAGAAGACAGCGAGGCGCTGAGAGGGAGGGGAGGTGTCGCTGCACACGTTAAGCTACGTCTCGCTTCCCCTGTCTTCTGAACAGGGCTGGAATTCTCTCCAAAATCTGTCCGCGCTCATCCCGATTCGCCAATGACGCGTGGGGAGGAGGCCTTGGCACCTGCGCTGAGTTGATCTTAGAGACAGCCGCGCGGGTCTTCAGGAATGTTAGAAAAAATTATTTTTCTCTTCATTTTTCAGTCCCCGTGCCGCAAACGCTTTGCAATCGCTTTAGCGTCCTTACACTGTCTTTGTGTAGACCTTCTGTCTAATAAAAAATGTAAAGAGGGAAAAAATTGTAGAGGTGGTTTTCGAAGGCAGGAATTTCTCGTGATAAGGGAGTAGCCAAGACGAGCCTTTTTCCTTCATTACCAGGCTCCGGCCCAGCACGATATTTCACAAACACAACAAACACTACATAACAACAAAGAAAAACCCAAACAGTACTCAGAACAAGATGTATATACACACAAAAAACATCTGGCGACTTTGTGATTAGCCAGCCACAGGTTGGCTGCAGCTTATTAAGATTTGTGCGGACGTAACGAATGCTATACTTTCGAGAGCCACACGGAAGTTTCCACCGCCTGTTGTTGCATTGCAACAAACCAAAGCATACTTTTAGGAAATAAAATACGGTCTGGTTTTAATCCGGATCTGAATTGTAACTTGCCATTCCGGAGCGCTTAGTACAGTGGGGGCCCATCAGCCTAATAAATGAAATTGTACACAATCTTCACTGAATGCGCATAAGTGGCAAATGTCGGGAGAGTCAATTGTATAATTCTTTCTTTATTGCTCGTTGTAATACATCCCAAAAATATACTCCTTCCCAATAATCCAAGAAAACATGGTCTATTGTTTCTGGCTACCTACCAACTGAAATATGAGAACCCTGAAGTAGAAAAAATCCTTTCCCTCTAGGAACACCTTAACCGGTATAGCTCCCGTGTCATCCGCCACGTCATGAAGGGCATCGATGATGACGCCGACCACCATCGCAATTGTATACGAACTTTGCCAAAGCTTCGACGAGCTACGGAAGCAGCGCGTTCTCGTTCGCCACCCTTCTGACGCGTCGCTTGCTGGACTGACCGCGACACCCCAACTCATCATGTCTCCCTGCCGAAATCAACAAATTTATCCGCGAGGAAGTTGCCCGCCAGCTGTCTCTCCTACCCTCAGTACGCGAACCATCATCTTGTTTGGCGCCGCACCTCAGAAATGAAATACAGCGACAGGTCTCGGAAGCTCTTCCTTCCGGCCATCCTATCCTCCGGTTCTTGTCGCTACCCCGATGGCGCTTTCTGAGGCTGCACTCACTCCACCTGCCCCCAGTGCTGCGCCGCTGAGTTATTCTGACACCTTTGCGACGCACCCCGTTGTGGCGGCGCCTGGCACCTATGCCGAAGTTGTGGCTCGCCCAGCACCTGCCACGGCATATGCGTATTATTCCGCCATGATACGCTCGCCACGCACTATTGGTAGAGTTGCGCCGTCTGCCTCTCCACGGCGCACATCGGACAACCGCCCAATATGCTTTGCTTGCGGCATTCCGTGCCATGTCGCGCGCCATTGTCGAAGCCGAATGTCACTGCCGGTGCCAGAATATACCGTGATGTCCTATTCGGAGCCCTACTTCCGAGTTCCGCTGGGGCTGCCACCATAACCTTCTGACCACCAGGCTTCCTGCTCTCGTCGCTCACTGTCACCCCGTCGCCGCTCCATTTCGCCCATGCGCCGCCGATTTTCCTCAGCCGAGCAGGGAAACTAACCGCCGCAGTTCCCGAGGCAAGAACTGCGTACTCCGCCGACCGTCAAAGTCCTCTTTTCCCTGCGAACGTTATTGACGTTACTGTGGAAGGTGTTTCGACTCTAGCTCTTATAGACACTGGTTCCGCCGTATCTGTTGTCAGCCAAAAACTCTGCCGCTCCTTGCGGAAAGTGACGACGCCTCTTTGCGGTTTGTCACTACGTACCGTCACCGCACAGCATCTCCAGCCCACGGCTCTCTTCACCGTTGGAATAATAATTGCGAACATCGTGTATTTTATTGAATTCACCGTCCTCACCACTTGTTTTCATGATGTCATTCTCGGCTGGGACTTTCTGTCCCATCATCATGCCTTGATTGACTGCGCCCGCCCTCACGTCGAACTTTCCGTGCCATGCGCTCTGCCATCCGCCGCTGTGTTTGATGACGTGGGACCTCGTGCTGTTCCGAAACTTCATGTCGCTCAGGACACTACTATCCCACCCGTTAGCGCTTCTTCGTTCCTCTGTCTGCCGCTTCTACCGCCGACGACACCTTTCTCTTCTTACCTTCCGACGTTTCTTTTTGCCGCCACCGTATCTCACTGCCCTTCGCCGTGCTTGACTTGCGCAATAGTGCCAGCACACTTCTGGTCGCCAAAATCCTTTCTTACCCCGTCATATTGCTTCGTGGAGAGTGCGTTGGCCGTTTTGAGCCTGTGGACTTACTATTTGACCTCAACTCTACCGAACGTTCATCTGCTTGCGAAGTTCATGCGTTGTCCCCTACTAATGATGCTTCGGACCGGCGTCAGCGGGATCTTGTCGCCTTTTCTGTTGAACCTGACCTCGAACCACGCCGCCGCGCGCAGCTCCTTGAGCTGTTGAACCATTTTCGGTCATCATTCGACACGCCGCAAGCCTCTTTGGGACGGGCGACGGCTGTCTCCCACAGTATCGACACAGGCACTCACACGCCTCTGCACCAGCGCCCTTACCGTGTGTCACCTTCAGAGCGTCGTGCCATAGCCGAAAAAGTCTACGGCATGCACCACCGCGGTGTTGTTCACGAATCAAGTAGTCCCTGATCGTCTCCCGTTGTCCTCGTCAAGAAAAGGATGGGTCTATACGCTTCTGCGTGGATTATCGACGTCTGAACAAAATTACACGTCGGGATGTGTATCCGCTCCCACGCATTGACGATGCATTGCACTGCTTGCAAGGCGCAGAATTCTTTTCTTCGCTTGATCTACGCTCCGGATATTGGCATGTTCCCATGGCTCCTGCTGATGGCGCAATGACCGCTTTCATCACACCGGATGGGCTTTACGATTTCAACGTTATGCCATTCGGCATTTGTAACGCCCCAGCAACATCTGAACGAATGATGGACAGCGTGCTGCGTGGCCTCAAATGGAAGATATGTCTTTGTTATCTGCACGACATCGTGGTTTTCTCCCCTGATTTGCCCACCCATCTGCATCGTCTCCGCCAGGTGCTGTCCTGCCTTGCTCGTGCCGGCCTTCAACTGAACCTTAAAAAATATCACTTCGGCGCCCGCCAACTCACCATCCTCGGCCACGTCGTGTGTAAAGATGGCGTTCTCCCCGATCCTGAGAAGCTGCGCGCCGTTGCTGACTTCCCGAAATCCGCCTCTCTCAAAGAGATGCGCAGCTTCGTGGGCCTATGTTCATACTTTCGTCGTTTTGTACGTAATTTCGCTATAATCATCGCCCCACTAACAAAGCTCATGAATGGACCCCGTAACTTGTCCTCTTGGACACCGGCCTGGGACGAGGCCTTCGCGAAGCTCCGAAAAGTTATGTCATCACGGCCCATACTTCGTCATTACGATCCCGATGCTCCAAAGGAAATCCACACTGATGCCAGCGGTGTCGGCCTCGGTGCGGTACTCGCCCAGCGCAAGCATGGTTTTTCTGAATACGTCGTCGCTTATGCCAGCCGCGCCCTCGCGATAGCAGAGTCAAACTACTCCGTTACTGAAAAAAAGGTTTTTGGCGATCATCTGGGCAATCACCAAGTTCCGTCCTTACCTGTACGGACGCACGTTCGACGTTGTTACAGACCACCACGCCCTCTGTTGGCTCGCTACGCTCAAAGATCCGTCGGGCCGTCTCGGCCGCTGGGCTTTGCGCCTTCAGGAATATGATATCCGTGTTGTGTACCGCTCGGGCCGCAAGCATTCTGGTGCCGACGCTCTCTCTCGTTCCCCGGTGTCCCTGCCTGCCGTTCCCACACCAGACCCTCCCCTGACGGCTCTCGCAATCTCAGATATGCCTTCCGAGCAGCGTCGATATCCTTGGATTTCTGCCCTGTTCAATGTCATCAATGCCCCTACCAAGGCTGCATTTCCGCAAGCTCTCCGCCTCCAAGCTTCCCATTTCTCCGTCCGCGACGGCCTCCTTTACCGCCGAAACTACAACCCTGACGGCAGAAAATAGTTACTGGTTATCCCACGCCATCTCCGCTCCGACGTTTGTGCCCATCATCACACTGACCCGCAAAGTCCTCACGCTGGTGTCCTCAAAACATATCGCCGGCTTCGTCAGCGCTACTACTGGCGTGGAATGTACAATTTTGTTTGCCGCTATATTCGATCGTGCGATGCCTGTCAGCAACGAAAGGATTCACCTCGTCGCTCGGCCGATCCCCTGCAACCTTTACCATGCCCCGCTCGCCCCTTTCACCGTATCGGCATCAACGTTTAAGGCCCGACATGCTCGCAATGTACGTTGCGTCTGATCATTCCAACTGGGATTAGGTACTTCCGTTTGTGACTTTTGCATATAATACCGCCCATCAAGCGACGACAGGTTTCTCCCCTTTCTTCCTCTTATACGCCCCTGAAACATCCTCTACTATCGACACCATTTAACCCTACCGGTCCGATCCTTCTAAATACAAAACTAACTCCGACATTGCCCACAAGGCTGAAGAGTGCCCTCAGCTTGCCCGCACCTTTACTTCCAACACACAAGGATACCGCAAAGACGTGCACGACAATGCCAGGCCTGCTCCGAGGTTCTCCCCTGACTCTCTCGTTTGGCTTTGGGTTCCTGCCGACTGTAAGTTCTCCATCAAGTACCATGACCCTTATCGCTCCATTCAACGCACGTCTCCTGTCAACTACCTCATTGAGCCAGTTACACCTTCGTCAGATCACCGTCGTCGTGGTCGCGAGGTTGTCCACGTTAGCCGCCTCAAACCGTACAACAACCCGCCTGTCGTTTCCTCGCCGTAAGTCGCCAGAGTGGCTATTCCTTCTCGCCGGGGCCGTTGTAAGAAGAAGAAGAGGACGTTGTTGTTGTTGTTGTTGCCTTGGTGGCATAGCACATACCCACGGCGGGGTTTGGCCAGGGTTCAGTGAGGAGAGCCCAAAGAAGGCAAATTGGTGCCAAGCTAATAGATTACGTTTTGGTGCCAAGCTAATGATTAACTTTGGGTACGTATTGCGAGGCTTTAAATATGGAATTATGAATAAAAAGATATTACGGGAAGAAGTGAATGAAAAAAAAACAACCGGCATAAAGAGTAGAGAATTGAATACCAAAAAATTCTGAATGATTTTGCAATGCGGACATTTTGGGCACCATTAGCAAGGGAACCTGCCGGTAGCATTTATGTAATTGTGGAGGAAATCGCAAACTTGATGCAATGCGAAACCTTTGGCGCTAGCACCGAAGGAGAGAAGAAGCGGAACCGACAAAGTGAAACCCATTCAAGAAATTGGAATTTCGAGATACGTCCTTCTCTGAAGTGGAAACCTCCGGCAATACAGTAGGAAATGCTCCAGTGTTTCCACCTCTCCACAAGTCGCACAAAGGTTTGAGGGACTGAACCCGCATCTGCATAAATAAAGATTTAAGCGGGGAATTCTGCTACGCAGGAGTGGCATTGCAACCTCACACTGCCGGGATTTACAAGCACGAAGCTTCCATGGGTACGTGAGATGGTGGTAGTCAATAGTAGACAGCAAGGGATCGTTGCACATAGTGGTAATATGCTGAAAGCGCTGAAAGCGAGATATTCCGAAAAAGATCAGATTAGGGACGTTACAGGCGACCGGTGCATTGAGAGCAGATTTTGCTAAAAATCTGCTGCATCGTTTTGAGAAATACCGCAGTGACGTGGAATCCAGACGAAGCCCACCTCTTTCACCCATCCAGGAATGAAATACTTCAATGAGCAGCTCAATAGATCGTCGCGTTTAGAATCCAGCGCCAACAACACAGAGAGGCAATCTGACAGGAAGATCACCTGGGAGACACTGGGGGGAATCTTTAAAGCAGCCAGCCCAAGAGCCATAAACTCCGCTACAAATATGGGAGTGTAATCCGGGACTCGGAGTGAATAACTAAAAGGGAGATCCTCCGAAAAAATGCCAACGGCTGCGTTCTGGCCACCCGCGGACGCATCTGTAGCAATCACACTGTGGTGGGGGAAAGAGTCAAGGTGTTCTGAGAGGAGACTAAGTAGGGTCCTGGACGGCAGATGCTTTGCATTAGGTAGGAAAATATAATCAAAATCAATATCCACAGGGGACGTTGCAGAACCTACTCTACACACAGAACTGAGATCTATACCAATGACCGATAAAAGGTTTTGAGTAAAAATGACCTGAGGGAGGCGAAACCTTGGCCAATCATGACTAAAAAAGAGAGCCGGGTCGGAAACAAAAATTGGTGTAGCCACACCAGAAGCAGACTCAAATGCCCGTAAGAAACTCCTGACAGTTAATAGCTGAAAACGAGAGTTAAGGTCGGGAATACGAGCCTCCAGGTACAGAACTGCGGTGGAAACTGACTGAGGGAGGCCAAGACAGAGGCGCAGGGCACGCCTTTCTAACAGCAGCAACGGCCGGAGCTTGTATTTGGCGGACCCAGAAAAGAGTATGCAGCCAAATTCCAAAATGGGTCTGACATAGGCTTTGTAATGGAGTAGGAGCGTGTCCCGACGCATGTCAAATCTCCTATTGCTTATTCGAAGTAGCCGACCCAGCGCACGCTCTCCTTTCTCAACGTTACTCTTGTTGTGGGGCCGCCAGTCCATACTAGCATCATAAATTACGCCTAGATACCGCAAGGATTCCACCTGCGGTATATTGTCCGTGCGATATTGTAACGATATATATAAAGGCATGTTAGATTGAAAAATTAACACACGGCGTTTATGCACATTTAACACCAGATTAATGTTATTAAGCCAAACCTGGAGAGCATTGAGGTAAGCCTGAAGACAACGATACAGGGCATGAATGTCGGTTGCCGAGGCAAAGAAGGCAGTGTCATCTGCATAAACGTAAACTGTAACGTCAGGGTGGATGGGAATGTCACACATCAGAATATTGAAAAGAAGTGGTGAAAGCACACAACCTTGTGGCACACCTCTGGTCTGGGCGTAGGTGTCTGAACTGAAGGAGCCGTCAGTGCAAAAAAACTGCCGTCCCGCTAAAAATTCACGGATCCACGCATAAACGTAGTACGACGGGTGTAGTGTTGACAATTTCGTGAGAAGGATGGAATGCTCAAAACTGTCGAATGCTTTAGCAATGTCAAGCGTCACTAACGCTGGGACTTCGTTTTTGCGCATAGCAAGGCGGATTCTGCTCTCTAAATCAACATGGGCAGACCATATTGAGCATCCGCGGCGAAAGCCAATCTGGGCTGGACGCAATGCATTAATTTCTGAAACATGCTTTGACAGGCGGCTGTGCACAATTCTTTCCACGAGCTTTACCAAATTGGATGTTAAAGCTATCGGCCGAATGTTATCAAGATGGAATCCTTTTTTTTGAATCCTTTAAGAGTAATACTATTTTCGCCACCTTCCAGGAGTGCGGCAGCCATGCAGCTTCCAATGAAGCGTTCATCAGATCGAGAAGGTCCTGATTGAATTTTTCAGCTAAGATTTTCAACATACCGACCGTAACACAGTCCGAACCCGGAGCCGAAGATTGCATCGTAGAAACTACAGTTAGTAGTTCTGATTTATCAACCGCCACATAGTCTTAGCAGGGGAAGGGGTCGAACAGGGGCACTCTGCGCTGCTCCTGAAAGCGTGACGCGAGCCCTTGTGCGATTCGCTCTAACTCATCTTTCGCCTCATGTGGAGACAGTACCGCCGAGCTTGTTAACTGCATTGCTGAGGAGTGGATATTCCGTTCTATAAAACGGTACAGAGCCTTCCTATTGTTTGCGGCTGACAAATAGGTATTGAAATTTTGATTGTAGTCATCCTTTGCCTTTGCTATTGTTCTCTTAAACGAGGCCGAGAAAAATTTATAGTTGATCCAATTAGCAGGGCTCTGATTATGCGAAAGGCTCTTCCATGCTGCTTTCCTACGGCGGAAGGCTGTCTCACACGCAGCGTTCCACCATGGCGATGGTGATTTATTGCTAACACCTGACCGCACAATGAACTGTGAACTCTCTGTAGCCTTCAAAACAGAATGAAACACTCGCTGAGCCCTGTCGTTTCCGCTGGAACAAACATCAGATGAAAGGGAAGCGCGCAAAGACGATTTGTAGGCTGGAAGATTAACTAACTTTCGGGCAGAACCCTGCCCATGGAGTGAGCGCACCAAGATGGTGACAATAATTGGCAAGTGGTCACTAGACGTACCACTGTCAACTGTGGACCATGCCCCTATACCTACCCCACCTGCTGCCAAAGACGAATCGAGAACTGGACTGGAATTTCCACGGATGAAGGTTATGGCCCGAGAATTGGTGCAGCTCACATTATTTGCCGACATCCATGTCCATAACATCTGACCATGAGAGTCAGTGTAGGCATCCCAGACAACGTGATGTGAATTAAAGTCTCCAGCAATAATGACACTATTAGAGTTGCCAAGCAAGATGTCCAGGTGGTCTGTTCTGTTTACTTCTGCTGGATAATATACGTTAGCAACTGTCACAGGAGCACAGTGCGGCAAAATAAAATTAACAGCTAAGAGCTCGCAGTCGGGAAGCATAACCTTTTTATTAATTGATGCGCGGTGACACAGTTTTGAAGAAATCAGGGTCACTAACCCACCGCCCCTACCATGTATGCGGTGCGCTCGAAAAACACGAAACCTATTTAATGAAAATGATTTTACAGAGGAGAGCCAAGTTTCCTGTAAGAGCACTATATCTGGATTATGAGAAGATAAAATAAGTTTTAAATCTGTAAGAGAAGAAGCAAGAGATCGGCAATTCCATTGTAGAACCTTTACACCAGCCATGATAACTAGTCGAGAATAGAGGCTGAAACAGCCTCCTTTAGCATATCAGACTTCGAGGAGACTTTAGCAGGCCCTTTTCTAGTCTTGAACTGGGGAACGGAGTCTTAGAGGGAGAGGTGGAAGCACGACGCTTTTGTGTAGAGCAGGTCATTTCCACATCAGTAGTACAGACACTGCTGCGAGAAAGACTAACTGGGACGCTATCGACAGGTGGCACGGGAGTCGGTATATTGGAAGATGATGGTCCGATCGAACTTTCAGCACACGGTTGAAGTGAAGTTGCCACTGGCGGCACTGCAGGTGGGGGATGACAAACTGCCAGACTCGCAGGAATCTCAGACAAAGCCTGAGTAAAGCTGCTGAGCATACGCTCTACCACAGCTGAAAGTGCTTTTTCGACGCTTGACACAATCTTGGCAGACAGCGTGGCTTCAAGGTCGCGAGTAGAGGAACGCACAAGGCTGGCGTAGGAGTGATTTCTGCGGTTAAGGAGCGCATGAGCGTCTGCTCGGGAACATCTATTTTGCTCAATTAACTCCAATAAACTCTGCTCCTGTGACCGTTTTTCGCAAGCGGCATCATCAGCACTGTGGGCGTTACTCTACAAGCAACAGACGGGTTCACCAGCAGTGCAGCTGTCGGAAGAGTGACCTTCACCACACACCCGGCATCTAGTCGCCGACTTGCAGGCTTTACCACTATGTCCAAATCGCCTACAGTTTGTGCATTGCAGAGGACGAGGTTGCAACGGGTCCACGCGATATACAATAGGCCATATTTTCAGCTCAGAGGGGCAGGTTCGACCAGCAAAAGTTGTAATTACCGACTCTGTAGCAACACGCACTCCTGCGACCTCGCGCGAGCAGCGGTATACAGAAATAACCCCGGCTCCTGCGTCCTGGATTTCCTCCAGAATTTCTAGGGCGGAAGATGACGAGTCCACTCCGCGGACAATACCTTTGGTGCACGCAAGCTGTTTCGGAATGAAGGCCTTAACCGGAACTGTAGTAAAAGTACGACACCGGAGCAGATCCGACACACACTCAATGTTTGCCGACTTGCAAAGAATACTACGCCTCCCGAAAGGTCGCACTTCAGAGATGTCGAGATAGTGTTTTGACAGACTCTTCAGTTCGTGCTGGATCGCTTTGGAATTCTTCATTTTTAGTACTCCATCACCTAACGGTACAAGCGCCACCGGAATTGCATCTACACCATTCCTCCCAAATGAAGTCAGAGGCAAGCTTTCGACCGGCAGACTGGCGAACCAGGCTGCCGAGCCCCCACACGGGCAGGTGAAAGCCATGCCTACAGCCGGCGCAAAGGCAACCTCACATTACTCACATCTACAGTGCTACCCTGAATCCTGACCAAAAAAACCCCGAACGTGGAACGGCCTGGAACGTCGAACGTGGAAGTGCCGCACTTCGTCCTCATCGCTGGTGGTTCGGGCGCGAGTCTCGTGCTGGAGCTGTTTCCTTCGGCTGGTTCTGCCGTCCTGCTACGACCCGACCGCTGCGTGGGTTGGCCGCCGTGACACCTTAATAAATGCACTGTTCAATATATATATATATATATATATATATATATATATATATATATATATATATATACGTATAGGTAGAGCTCAGAGTTAGAGCACCGGACGCGTAATTGGGAGGTCGTGGGTTCGGATCCCACCGACGGCATGTGGTTTATTCAACTCGACGTTTCGATGGGAAGACCGATCTTCTTCATTAGTGATTTTACATTGTTAATGCATGATATGAATGTGGGTGGCGCTGATGAACACTCTCAAGGTTAGGTTACTTGTAAACATAAATACCCCCGAAAGGAGAAGATGTGACAGCCGTCGCCGTGGCTCAGAGGTAGAGCACGAGACGCGTAATTCGGCGGTCGTGGTTTAGGATCCCACCGGCGGCATGTGGTTGTTTTTTCTTCTGTTTTTTCAATCAATTAGCTTTACGCAATAACATATTGAGTAATATTCTAAATTGATCAACACCGCAAAATAAATAAATTAATTAAGAATCCCCCGTGCTCCTTGGTTTCTGTGGCTGTTGGCTTCTGTCATATATATACGAGGGGGTACCCAAAAGAAACCGGACTAAATTTTTTGGTCGGCAAAGCTTCTGTGGTACCGCGTTTTACCACTAGGAGTGCATAGAACGAACATTCCAGAGTCAGTAAGCCGAGTGCCGTCGTTGAAGGAGGTCAGACTAGTTTAGGCAGAGTTTTAGAGTGACGACTGTTTTGTGTGAATGTCGTTTTTGCAATGACTGATTTTCGTGAACAGCGTGCGCCGGTGAAATTCTGATTTTTGCTTGGAAAAAGTTGAATTGGAAACTCTTGAAATATTAAGAAAGACGTACAAGGGCGATGCTATGGGGACAACTCAAGAGTTCCTGAATCGAATTCTGAATCAAAGCAACAATCATGCCAATGGAAAACTTCAAATTCACCTCGCCTCAAGAAAGCTCGTCATGTGAAACCAAACCTCAAAACAATGCTGATTAGTTTTTCGACGTGAGAGGAATCGTCCATTGAGAATTTGTTCCGCAGGGTCAGACAGTTAGCCAGGCTTTCTACTTGGATGTTTTGAAAAGATTGGGCAACAGTGTTTGGTGGAAGCGGCATGATTTGTGGCAGACGGGTGACTGGTTTTTCCACCATGGCAATGCCCCTGCTCACACAGCGCTGTCTCTACGTCAAATTCGGACCAAAAATGGCATGACCTCTGTTCCTCAACCCTCATACTCTCCCGACCTTGCCCCGTGCTACTTTCTTAGTTTCCTAGAATGAAAAAATCGGTGAATGGAAAGCGTTTCGCCGATGTTGCTGAGGTGAAGAAAAAAAACGACGAAGGCACTGTCAAGCATCACAAAAGATGAATTTAAACAATGTTTTGAAAAATGGAATGAAAGATTCGACAAGCGTATCATTGCAAGTGGGGAATACTTTGGAGGAGTTTGAAGGTCTGTGCTTAAAATGTGAACAAATAAGTTCAAACAAAAATAAGTCCGGTTTCTTTTGGGTACCCCCTCGTATATATATATATATATATATATATATATATATATATATATATATATATATATATATATACGCTTCGTTAAAGGAAACATATTTATTCAACTTGACGTTTCGATCGGAAGACCGATCTTCTTCAGGAGTGATTTTACATTGTTAATGCATCCCCTTTTATAGGGGCGGGCACAGAACAGGTAATTTTTAATAATTTTTATGCGAATTTTTTATGCGTATTTTTTATGCGTATTTTTCTGCTATGTGCTTTGTGTTTCCCACTTACCTGTTCTGTGCCCGCCCCAATAAAAGGGGATGCATTAACAATGTAAAATCACTCCTGAAGAAGATCGGTCTTCCGATCGAAACGTCGAGTTGAATAAATATGTTTCCTTTAACGAAGCGTATACTTCGCTATATATTCTTATAAGCAGTCTAGTACTTCACGATTTCGCAACCTATATATATATATATAATTTTTATTTTATTTTTATTTTCGTAGGTTTTTATTTTTCTTTGTTTTTTTATTCGCAGCAGCTGCGGGCAGCTGCTTCGCGGCGCGGCGTCGTCACGCTGGGACGACCGCGACGAGACGAATTGGGGCTCTGTCTCTGTCCGTCTGGCGTGACGTCACAGCGGAGGTTATGCTAAATGTCAAAAGTGGTTCCACCTCCAGGACGACGCTGAAGGGCTCAAACTGCGAGCAGTAGTGCTTTCGCAATAAAAATTGGCGGGGCTTAGCTTTGGTTAAGCCTGGTAGGTTGTGAAAGTAATAGCGCAGCGCCTCCAACTGAAGGAACGCAGTGCGCCGCGCCTACAGGTCACGCGTTGCTACCGGCCGACGCTGCGCGACGACTCATCATCAGCCTTACTACACCCACTGCAGGGCAAAGGCCTCTCCCATATCTCTCCAATTAACCCTGTCCTTTGTCAGTTGCCGCCACTGTATCCCCGCAAACTTTTTAATCTCATCCGCCCACCCAACTTTCTGCCGTCCCCTGCTACGTTGGCGTTCTCTTGGAATCCACTCCGTTGCCCTTAAGGACCAGGGGTTATCTTGCCTTCGCATTACGTGCCCTGCCCAAGCCCATTTCTTCCTCTTGATTTCAATTAAGATGTCATTAACCCGTGTTCGTTCCCTCACCCACTCCGCCCTCTTCCGATCTCTTAACGTTACACCTATCATTTTCCTTTCCATAGCTCGCTGCGTAGTTCTTAACTTAAGCTGAACCCTCTTTGTTAGCCTCCACGTTTCTGCCCCATAGGTGAGTACCGGTAGGATACAGCTGTTGTATACTTTTCTTTTTAGGGATATTGGTAAGCTACTATTCATGATATGAGAGAATCTGCCATATGCGCTCCACCCCATTCTTATTCTTCTAGTTATTTCCCTCTCATGATCCGGTTATGCGGTCACTACCTGCCCTAAGCAGACATATTCTCTTACTACTTCCAGCACCTTGCTACCAATTGCGAACTGCTGTTCCCTTGCTAGGCTGTTGAACATTACTTTGCTTTTCTGCATGTTAATTCTTAGCCCCGCAGTTCTGCTCTGCCTGTCTAAATGATTGATCATGCTTTGCAGTTCTTGTCCTGAGTGGCTTAGCAAGGCAATGTCATCAGCGAATCGCAAATTACTCAGGTATTCTTCATTACCTCTTATCCCCAACTGTTCTCATTCCAGTCCCCGGAACACCTCCTGTAAGCAGGCAGTGAAGAGCATTGGCGAGATCGTGTCTCCCTCCCTGACACCTTTCCGTATTGGAATTTTATTGCTGACTTTATGGATAACTATAGTAGCTGTGCAATCGTTATAAATATCTTCCAATATTATCATATAACACTCTTCTACACCCTGATTCTGCAATTCCTGCATGACAGCTGAGGTTTCCACTGAGTCAAATGGTTTCTCGTAATCAATGAAGGCTATATATAGGGTTGGTTATATTCTGCGCATTTCTCTATCAACTGATTGATAGCGTGATTGTGGTCTATTGTCGAGTATCCTTTACGAAAGCCTGCCTGATCATTTGGTTGAGTAAAGTCCAAAGTTGTGCTGACTCTATTAGCGATTACCTTAACCCTTTCGGCCCTGGATGTTTTATTTCGGTCGCAGATTTTTTTGCTCAGCGTTTTTACAATGCCTAAGGCCCTATAACCACGCAGTAAAAATTTAAACCTCGCGGTGCGAGTATTAACTGATTTAGAGATATGGCGTCAAAATCGCAAAACAGGGCTCAATGGGTGTAAAATGCGAAAAGGACCGTTTTGGTAATCGCAACCGACAAGAAAGAAATGAACGCAAAAATTTCGTTTTTTGCTGTGGGGAGACCTCTAAAGAAGCTTTATTTAATTTGTAAGGGATAGATGGATCTTGCAGTTGCCACAAAAGACTCCGCTCGCTCCTATTTACCCTGAGTTTTGTATCAGCTCTTTTTTTTTTGCTGACAGGCTTGTGTTCCAGCTTGTGAACGTCACATCAACAATACAGATGTTAAAAACTTGCCTAGCCTTCCTGGAAGGCAACTGGGGACACGATCAAGGCTTTCCTCTAATCTGTAACTCCCCCTCTATCGAGCTTTATGAAGCGCTTCCATAAGGCCCAGCGCGTACCACTGCACATCTAAGTTCTAAGCTTGCGGAAACATAATGCATCTGGTTTACACCTCTTTTCAAACTAGCTGTTTACTATAGAAGAATTCATAAAGTGGAATCTCGTCCTGTCTGTCTCTTCAGCGAATGCTGTTCTCTACAGGTGACAATAAATTCCATCTCATCCATAGGCTTATGAGTTGGGGATACATCTCGGCCGGGGAGAAAGCAGAAGCTGATTATCAGCACATCAAATACGCTTTCTCAAGAAAGCATAGCCAAACACTCTGCATTGATCCTAGCGTCGAGGGTGCGCCGCACTTGCAGCAGGAGCGGTGGTGCGCGAGTTGCAGTGTGAATACCCCTGTTGCTTCTTGCAGCTCAGAGTCGATGCTCACAGGAGGAGAGCGGTAAAAAATGGAATAAAAGCCCTAGATCAGGCGGGAATTAATTCTCGCTATCCCTTTAATCCGGTTGCTGTTCGCGACAACCGCATGGTCATTTCCAGGCTCGATCCGAATATTCACCTTGTATGATAGCGAAAATTTCTTTCTTCCAATTTATCAAAAAGATAATTTTATTCGTTCGTCCATTTTCTGCGATGAACATTCAAGTCAGCATTCCAAAAAGGCCATTGGTATAGGTGCATCTGATAAAATACTAACAGATTCTCTTCTATAAAAGTCACCTATCATCACTCAATGGCCACCGCTGGCAACCGTTGAGCCCTGATGGTGTCAAAATCGCACATGTCAAAAATATGTTCAAAAGCTGGGTCTACGCATTCAGTAATATTTATGACCGGGATGTGAGCTTGGATAGGCGTTTCACACAACATATAAAAATCTGAGCGCAGAAGAATGAATGGTTAGTGAGATACAAATCCACAAATTTGCTACACCTCGGCTTTTTCATTCCATTCCTCCCATGCTGCTGCTTCTTCTTCCTCAGACCGCACAGCTCAATTGAAGGGCGTGAACAGCGATGCCGATAGCAACAGGGATGCCTAAGGAACTACTCTATTAAAATTTAGTAGTATTTTCTTCTGTTACTGAGGCGTGAACGGAATATTTGTGTTGTAGTGTCAATTGACACCGCCAGGGCCGAAAGGGTTGCCTTGTAGGCAACGGACAGTAAGCTGATTGGTCTGTAATTCTTCAAGTCCTTGATGTCTCTTTTCTTATGAATTAAGATAATATTAGCGTTCTTCCAAGCTTCTGGTTCCAAGCGCGTTCTTCCAAGCGCGAAGGTTCCAAGCTTCGCGCTTCCAAGCGCGACGACTCAAAGCGCATTGAAACGCAGGGCGCCGCGTCTACAGGTCACGCGTGACTACCGGCCGCCGCTGCGCGACGACTCAAAGCGCCTTCAGTAATCTTTTATATTTTGGTTTTGATGTTGTTGCGGCTGAGAGAAACATAACGTACAGCTGGTATGACGTCACATCGGCAGTAGCGCCACAGGTGCGCGGCGCGGCGTAACTACAGCCGGGCTATCTGAAGGAGCGAGTTGGTCGCCCATATTCTCACCGCTAAAGGTCAAACGTAACTGCGGACGGGTCACGCGAAGGCTTTTGCTTTGGCAATAAGTGGTCACCGCCGCGGCACGCCAAAGGCGTGAAAGTGCAAGTAGTATTGCTTTCGCAATAAACATGGAGGACGCTTAAGCTTCGCCTTAAGGAGTAGAACGCGACAGCGTGTTCCAGCGCTGCCAGGAAGTCCACGGAACGCCATCGCCCGTACAGCGCGACACCTTGGCCGTTGGAAACAGCTTTGAACGCAACGAATTTCTGAGGAGAGGAAATGTACGACTAAATCTCAGAAGCCTGGCTTAGGATTAAGCCGAGAAGAGGCCTTCAGAGACTCATTGTCTCACATCACATCTCGGTGGACACCTAAACCACACCGTAATCAAAGGGAGGCAGGTGGAAGTGAAAGAAGAGAGAGAGAGAGAGACAGAGAAAGAGGTGCCGTAATGAAGGAAACGAAAATTGTATTTTGGGAAGGAAGTTGCAGTAACTGTCTCACACATCTCGGTAGACACCCGCAGCCACAATTGTAGGTCCGCAGTTCGAATTCCTTCCGCCAGCTCCATAACGTAACTACTAAGTTTATGCTGTTAGAAACCCTGAATGGTATTATACCATCTGGAACATTCTTCGGCAAACGGTAGGCATGACAGACCTTTTTCCTACGCGTGGTGCCTACAACTACTAACTACGACGCCGACGGCTTTTTGACAGTACGAGCTGTATACGCTTGTGCGTAAACGACTATGTGTGGGATACTGAAACGAAGGCCATAGAACTACACAGGGAAAACGCTCATATTCTCAACCACAATATATCGCATTGACAGCTCTCGTTGAAAATTACGTTGACACGTGGTGACCGTCATGTCATTTGTTGTTTTTATTAACCTTAACCCCAGAGCAAGAGATATGCGGGTTGTGAGGCATGACACGCGAGCGAAGAGTGCTAGCCCTCGGTCGCAAGGATGCAGATGAGCAGTGGAAGTAGAAATTAAAACATGGCCGGGGCACTCACGCGTGCTTTGCATCATGGCGCAGGGGCGCGAGCGTGTGGCAGCACTGGTTTAAGCAGCAGTGCATGGAGCTTGCATTCAAGGCAGCCGGCGGACGCGGTAGCCGCATTTCCGTACCGACGAAAGCCTGCACGACAAGTTTTGTAAACGACAGCACGTCCTGGTAGTCAATACAAGAGATCAGTTAAAACTAAGCTTGCAGTCCAATCCAAGGTACGACCCGATAGACGTTTATTTATTAATGCTTCTGGGATTTTTCGCTCACGGCCAGAATCTGGAATCTCTTAAGAGCACTACTCGATCCGACCAAAATAAAATCAGAAAAATATAAAGCCATCCACAGGTTCATCCACTCCTTCGAGGGATCAGAGATCGCCCTACTGGAGAAGGCACGAGAAAAATGTTTCGGCGATCACAACCCCCCGCGATACCAAGGAACGTATCGATGAGCTGAAAACGAGAAACTCGCCCGCCCCATAACTGTGGAAGAGGTTTACGCGGCCATAAGAAACACCACCAGAAACACGGCAGCCGGAGCGGACAGAACAGACAACGCCCTAATCCGCAACCTGATCGACGACCTCATTCAAGAGCTCGTCACCTTTCTTAACAAACATTGGGAGGCGGAGACGGTTCCCGAACATTGGAAACACGCCGAAGTAATAATGATACCTAAACCTGATAAAAAGCTACAAATTGAAAACCTCAGGCCCATATCACTCACGTCGTGCCTTGGCAAGCTTTAACTTTAAGACTGCAAAATTACATGGAAGACAACGACTGTGTACCACATACCATGTTCGGCTTCAGAGCGAAGCTCTCGACGCAGGACGTTCTCCAAATACAAGAAGATGTCCTGCGAAACGAACCTGGGACAGGAGAAAATGTCATAATGGCGCAGGACATCAAGGTGGCATTCGATAACGTCAGCCACGAAGTGATCCTTACGGGCCTAGACAACCTGTATTGCGGACACAGAATCCACGGCTTCGTCAAAGCCTTCCTGTCCGATAGAACTGCCACCATCGGCATAGGAGACCTTCGATCGGACAAAATTCGCACTCCAAACAAGGGAACACCCCATAGGGTCAGTTATCTCACCCTACTCTTCAACATAGCTGTGATAGGCCTAGCTCGAAAGCTAGAGAACATCGAAGGCATCAGGCATGCAATGTATGCTGACGATATAACAGTCTGGACAAACACGGGCTGTCTCGGAGAGAAAGAAGAAAGGCTACAGCAAGCGGCCTCTTGTATAGAGCAATACTTCGCAGAAAGAGGACTCGCATGCTCGACCGAGAAACCGGAACTCCTGAGTGTCTGAAGAGGCAAGCAAAACCGGACCGTCCCAACCAACGAGGACCTAAAACTCAACGTCTGCCTAGAAGGGACGCCTATACCCGAAAAGACAACAATAAGAATTTTGGGCATGTGGGTTCAATCCAACCAGCGCAGTACTCACACTTTTACCCTACTGAAAGCAACATCGCTACAAGTCGCACACATGATCACCCGCATCACCAACAGGCGACATGGCATGCGTGAAGACGTCTTTGAGGATGCCTCCAAACCGCAGGAAATACCATTAGTGTAAATAAAGTTTTCCCTAAAGGGTCACTACTAATACTCACGGACTCTCAAACAGCCTGCCGAAATTACATGAATGGCAGCATAGATCGTCACGCGCTCCGTATACTCCTCGCAGCGAGCGACAGAATTAAAAACCAGGAAGAACAAAACGAGTTTTACCTAAAGGGAAAACTTTATTTGCACTAATGGTTTTTCCTGCGGTTTGGGGGGCATCCTCAGAGACGTCTTGGTTCTACCCCTAGGAGCCTTCTCTGTCGAAGTCGTCCGCCTCTAATCAGTGGTCGGTTGCCCTCAGTCCGGGGCTCTGCTGGCCACAGCCGCCCGTTGAGCTCGCTGTACCAGACCTTGTTGGTCTTCACAGCGGTCGGTGGACAGCAGAGTCTCCCTCTGCTCCGCACTCGGGTTTTGTATTTTTGGGAGCACGTCTATGTTTTGGCAGGCCCATGTGATGTGGTATAGAATAGTTTTTCGTCGCACCAGGGACACTTGTTCGTGTATATCGTAGGGTGCATTTTGTTTAGTATATGTTGGTTTGGGAAAGAACCTGTTTGTAATTGCCTCCAAGTGAAAGCTTCCTCTCTGCTGAGAGATTTGTGCGGTGGGGGATATCGCATTCTTCTGCATCTATAGTTTTGTAGTATGGTCGAGTATTCCCTGGGTGCTGGCGTGAGTTCCGCGGTCTCGTCGGATGCTCGGAAAGTAATGTATCCTCGAGCTATTCTGTCGGCCTCTCGGTTCCCTGCCACCTCCGTGTGCCCCGGTACCCACACAATTTTGTGTCGGATCTTGTCGTTTTGTTCGTTTTCGCCCGGTTCTGTAGCCCTCCGCCACCGCTAGAGCAACGGCTACTTCCTCGGACTCTGCATCTGTGCAGCCTCGGAGAGACGCGCTGGTCATTTCGCGTAAACACGAATCGACCACCGCCGCTACAGCGATTTTGGTATCTCCTCCTCTCCAAGACGCGTCTGTATACACGGTCGTGGCTTGAGGAGCGTATGTTTTCTCGATGAATTTGGCCCTCGCTTCTCTTCTGCCTCGATGGCGGTTGGGATCCATGTTTTTTGGTATTGGCGCTACCTTGAGGGTCTCGCGAAGCTCGTCGGGGATCGTTGCCGTTCTCGACATTTCTCGCATCTGCTCGCGGTATCCGAGCCTCTGCAGGAGCGCTCTTCCTGTCGTTGTTTGCAACAGCCTGAGTTTTTGCGACTCAAGCTGCGCCTCTCGTAGCTCCTCAAAGGTGTTATGTAATCCCAGGGCCATGAGTTTTTCTGTAGACGTGTTGCCTGGTAGTTGGAGCGCTGTCTTATACGCTTTGCGTAGCAGGGCATCCGCTTGTATTTCATTTTTGTTGAGGCACTGGTAGGGTAGGCTGTACGTGATTCGACTAACTACTAGGCTTCTGACTAGTTTTAGTGTGTCCTCTTAACGCATGCCATGTCGCCTGTTGGTGATGCGGGTGATCATGCGTGCGACTTGTAGCGTTGTTGCTTTCAGTAGGGTAAAAGTGTGAGTACTGCGTTGGTTGGATTGAACCCACATGCCCAAAATTCTTATTGTTGTCTTTTCGGGTATGGGCGTCCCTTCTAGGCAGACGTTGAGTTTTAGGTCCTCGTTGGCTGGGACGGTCCGGTTTTGCTTGCCTCTTCAGACTCTCAGCAGTTCCGGTTTCTCGGTCGAGCATGCGAGTCCTCTTTCTGCGAGGTATTGCTCTATACAAGAGGCCGCTTGCTGTAGCCTTTCTTCTTTCTTTGTCTTTGTCTTTATTTCATTTCATTTTCTCACAGCAGAGAAAAAAGGAGCAGGAGCTAAAGGCTCACAGCCTGACAGAGGCTCCTGCCCCAGGTAGCACAATTTGGCATATCAGTGCACACTTAATAAAAAGAAAAGATGGACAGGGAAACAGCTCTCATTTACATAAACACATTTGAACATATAAATACTTCAACATATAAAAGTGAACATATAAATATGGAATTAGACTACACTTAGTAGAATTTAAGGAAAAAAGAAGCGCTAAATGCACATCTCGGCACTCTGCAAAACTCATGTAATTGCAAACACACACACACACATAGATTACAGACACATAGCACACCGTACTCTGATAATATATATACACCTTGATTACACCGAAAATTAATGAATACAAACAATGTCTTATTGAAGGAAAGAAATGGGTTTTTTTAACAAATAGGATTTGACATATTTCTTAAACTCCGGTTTTTTTAATTTGATTTCTTCTCCTATGAAATTCAGCAAATAAGGAACTTGGAAATGTAAGATCTGTCTGCCATAATTGGTCCTAGTGAGCGGTATTCTTCTTGTGTGTTTACGTAAGGTGCATTTTGATTCTTGGAGGTTTGCTTCAGAGAGGTACAATTTATTGTTTTTTATGTATTGTAATAACTTAAAATAATATATTTGCGCAGCTGGAAGCATTTCATGTTTAATAAATAGCTTGTCTGTTGGAAGATCACATGGTTTTCCTTGATAATTTCCAAATATTCGCAACACCTTTTTTTGGAGGATCGTTAGTTTGTTATAGTTATGAGCTGTAGTAGTACCCCACACTAGACTACAATATGATAACTTGGAGAGGAAAAGAGAGGAATACAATGTTTTCTTCAACCACAAAGGAATGAGATTACCAATTTTATACATACAGCCCACGGTTTTTCCTAACTCTGCAGCTAATTTATTCACATGCGTGTTCCAGGACATATCATTTTGAAACCATACGCCTAAGAACTTTTGGACTGTCACCTCATGCAGTCGCGTGTTGCGAAATAATATTACAATATTTGCAAAAGACGGTTTATTTATAGGTTTAAATATCACATATTTGGTTTTACTTACATTTAACTGTAACTTATTTGTGTCCAACCAGTAAGAAAGGTTTTCTAAGTAATCATTTACTGTTTTTTCTAAGTGAGGCAGTGACGCATTTGAAAAGAATAGGTTTGTGTCATCTGCATACATGACTATTCGAGGTGAAGAAGGTATTAATGGAAGATCATCTATGTACAGATTAAATAACAAAGGCCCCAGTATCGACCCTTGAGGAATACCATTTAAAATTACTGATCGTGGCGAGGACAGTTTATTGAAAGACACATATTGATACCGTTTGGTCAAGTAGCTCTCTAAGAGTTTGTGCGCATTCCCCCGTATTCCATACCTCTGCAGTTTACATAAAAGAATGTCATGATTAACGGAGTCAAATGCTTTACGAAGGTCTAGAAATAAGCCTATTGTGTATAAACGATTTTCGATGTTCTTTATTATTTCTTGCTTAACGTTGAGTAGTGCGAGTTCACATGATTTGTTCTTCTGGAAACCGTACTGAGCATCGCTCATTATACTGTATTTATCTATGAATCTTATTAATCTTAAATTTATGATAGTTTCGAACACTCTTGAAAAAATTGGAAGGACAGATATGGGCCTGAAGTTATTTACTGAGTTATCATTCCCACCTTTATGAATAGGACATACTGTAGCTATTTTAAGGCTTTTGGGAAATATTCCCGTATCAAGCATACAGTTGATAATGTGAGTTAAAACTGGTGAAATAATGTCGGATACATGTTTGATGGGGACAGCTTTTATATCATCAAAACCAGAGGCAGAATTATTCTTTAGTTTATCAATAATTTTGCTGACTTCGTGAGGAGAGGTAGGGGACAATATAAGCGAGTTTACCACGCTTTCACTTGGCGGGACAGTAGAAGGAGTATGCTGATGGAGACTGCAAACGTAATTTCCACAACTGATAAAATGTTCATTCAGCGCTACCAATGAATCTTTAACATTCAGACTATGATCATTTTGAGTAACACTCAATGTGTGTTCCTGCCCATTTTTACCAGTTAAGTTTTTCACTGCATGCCAAATTTTTCTGGGATCATTAAAAATACGCGTAAACAGTTCCTCATAGTATTTAAGTTTGGCCGTTTTTATTTCCGTATTAACCTTATTGCGAAATTTCTTGTACCGAACAAGTTCACTCGCATCGCGACTCTTTATAAATGAATGGAACATTTTATTCCTCTCTTGTATTTTCCTGTACAGTGTGACATTTATACATGGTTTCCTTACTTTTTTATGCTGGCTAGCCGTTGTTTGCACAGGGAAAGCTCTTTCGTAGCACGTAATAAAATAACTAAAAAATTTATTTTAAGCATCATTTGGGTTTGACTCATTTATTACCGATACCCAATTGACATTTTCAATAAGGATGCGAAAATGTTCCAGTGAACTTGAATTTATGCGGCGGTAATAATAAACATCCCTTCTACTTATGCTATTATGGTGCGGTATGAAGAAAAAAATTGGTAAATGGTCACTGATGTCTACAGACATAACACCGGCTGACGAGTTTGGGGGATCTACATTTGTGATACACAAGTCTATCAGAGTGTAACTATGCTGGGTGTTACGTGTGGGTATAGTGATAGCGTTTGAACATGCGTTAGAGTTTATTAAGAAGTTAAGCTGCCTTGAACACGTGTCGTCGATCAACATATCTATGTACATGTCACCTAGAATTGCAAACGATTTGCCGGAGTTATTCAGATACGTCAACAGGTCCTCAAGAAAAGAAAAGAACTGGATTTTGCTCCCGCATGGCGGTCTGTACAACACTGCGGCTAAGGCACCGTTTAAGCGAAGTAGGAGGCATTCTACACTCCGATTTATCAGGAAAAATTCAGGGATGACTTCGTGTTTTATAGTCTTTCTTACATATGCTGCCACGCCACCACCACGGGCTGTCTCTCCGAGACAGCCCGTGTTTGTCCAGACTGTTATATCGTCAGCATACATTGCATGCCTGATGCCTTCGATGTTCTCTAGCTTTCGAGCTAGGCCTATCATAGCTATGTTGAAGAGTAGGGGGTGAGATAACTGACCCTTGGGGTGTTCCCTTGTTTGGAGTGCGAATTTTGTTCGATCGAAGGTCTCCTATGCCGATGGTGGCAGTTCTATCGGAAAGGAAGGCTTTGACGAAGCCGTGGATTCTGTGTCCGCAATACAGGTTGTCTAGGCCCGTAAGGATCACTTCGTGGCTGACGTTATCGAATGCCCCCTTGATGTCCAGGGCCATTATGACATTTTCTCCTGTCCGAGGTACGTTTCGCAGGACATCTTCTTGTATTTGGAGGAGAACGTCCTGCGTAGAGAGCTTCGCTCTGAAGCCGAACATGGTATGTGGTACACAGTCGTTGTCTTCCATGTAATTTTGCAGTCTTAAAGTTAAAGCTTGCCAAGGCACGACGTGAGTGATATGGGCCTGAGGTTTTAAATTTGTAGCTTTTTCTCAGGTTTAGGTATCATTATTACTTCGGCGTGTTTCCAATGTTCGGGAACCGTCTCCGCCTCCCAATGTTTGTTAAGAAAGGTGACAAGCTCTTGAATGAGGTCGTCGCTCAGGTTGCGGATTAGGGCGTTGTCTGTTCTGTCCGCTCCGGCTGCCGTGTTTCTGGTGGTGTTTCTTATGGCCGCGTAAACCTCTTCCACAGTTATGGGGCGGGCGACTTTCTCGTTTTCGGCTGCTCGATACGCTCCTTGGTATCGCGGGGGGTTGTGATCGCCAAAACATTTTTCTCGTGCCTTCTCCAGTAGGGCGATGTCTGATCCCTCGAAGGAGTGGATGAACCTGTGGATGGCTTTATATTTTTGTGATTTTATTTTGGTCGGATCGATTAGTGCTCTTAAGAGATTCCAGATTCTGCCCGTGAGCGAAAAATCCCAGAAGCATTAATAAATAAACCTCTATCGGGTCGTACCTTGGATTGGACTGCAAGGTTTTAACTGATCTATTGTATTGACTACCAGGAGGTGTTGTCGTATACAAAACTTGTCGTGCAGGCTTTCGTCGGTACGGAAATGCGGCTACCGCGTCCGCCGGCTGCCTTGAATGCAAGCTCCATGCACTGCTGCTTAAACCAGTGCTGCCACACGCTCGCGCCCCTGCGCCATGATGCAAAGCACGCGTGGGTGCCCCGGCCATGTTTTAATTTCTACTTCCACTGCTCATCTGCATCCTTGCGACCGAAGGCTAGCACTCTTCCCTCGCGTGTCATGCCTCACAACCCGCATATCTCTTGCTCTGTGGTTAAGGTTAATAAAAACAACAAATGACATGACGGTCAACACGTGTCAACGTAATTTTCAACGAGAGCTGTCAATGCGATATATTGTGGTTGAGAATATGAGCGTTTTCCCTGCGTAGTTCTATGGCCTTCGTTTCAGTATCCCACACATAGTCGTTTACGCACAAGCGTATACAGCTCGTACTGTCAAAAAGCCGTCGGCGTCGTAGTTAGTAGTTGTAGGCACCGCGCGTAGGAAAAAAGTCTGTCATGCCTACCGTTTGCCGCACAATGTTCCAGATGGTGTAATACCATTCAGGGTTTCGAACAGCATAAACTTAGTAGTTACGTTGTGGAGCTGGCGGAAGGAACTCGAACCGCGGACCTACAATTGTGGCTGCGGGTGTCTACCGAGATGTGTGAGACAGTTACTGCAACTTCCTTCCCTCAAATACAATTTTCGTTTCCTTCATTAGGGCACCTCTTTCTCTGTCTCTCTCTCTCTCTCTCTTCTTTCACTTCCACCTGCCTCCCTTTGATTACGGTGTGGTTTAGGTGTCCACCGAGATGTGATGTGAGACAATGAGTCTCTGAAGGCCTCTTCTCGGCTTAATCCTAAGCCAGGCTTCTGAGATTTAGTCGTACATTTCCTCTCCTCAGAAATTCGTTGCGTTCAAAGCTGTTTATTACGGCCAAGGTGTCGCGCTGTACGGGCGATGGCGTTCAGTGGACTTCCTGGCAGCGCTGGAACACGCTGTCCCGTTCTACTCCTTAAGGCGAAGCGTAAGCGTCCTCCGTGTTTATTGCGAAAGCAATACTACTTGCACTTTCACGCCATTGGCATGCCGCGGCGGTCACCACTTATTGCCAAAGCAAAAGCCTACGCGTAACCCGGCCGCAGTTACGTTTGACCTTTAGCGGTGAGAATATGGGCGACCAACTCGCTCCTTCAGATAGCCCGGCTGCAGTTACGCCGCGCCGCGCACCTGTGGCGCTACTGCCGCTGTGACGTCATACCAGCTGTAGATTATGGGCGACCAACTCGCTCCTCCAGAGCCCGGCTGCAGTTACGGTGTGTGTTTGCCGCGCTGCGCACCTGTGGCGCTACTGCCGATGTGACGTCATACCAGCTGTACGTTATGTTTCTCTCAGTCGCAACAACATCAAAAACAAAATATAAAAAGTACTGAAGACGCTTTGAGTCGTCGCGCAGCGGCGGCCGGTAGTCACGCGTGACCTGTAGACGCGGCGCCCTGCGTTTCAAGACGCTTTGAGTCGTCGCGCTTGGAAGCGCGAAGCTTGGAACCTTCGCGCTTGGAAGAACGCGCTTGGAACCAGAAGCTTGGAAGAACGCTAATTTTATCTTAATTCATAAGAAAGGAGACATCACGGACTTGAAGAATTACAGACCAATCAGCTTACTGTCCGTTGCCTACAAGGTATCTATTAAGGTAATCGCTAATAGAGTCAGGACAACTTTGCAATTTAGTCAACCAAATGATCAGGCAGGCTTTCGTAAAGGATACTCGACAATAGACCACATTCACGCTATCAATCAGTTGATAGAGAAATGCGCAGAATATAACCAACCCCTATATATAGCCTTCATTGATTACGAGAAATCATTTGACTCAGTGGAAACCTCAGCTGTCATGCAAGAATTGCAGAATCAGGGTGAAGAAGAGTGTTATGTGATAATATTGGAAGATATTTATAACGATTGCACTGCTACTATAGTTATCCATAAAGTCAGCAATAAAATTCCAATACGGAAAGGTGTCAGGGAGAGAGACACGATCTCGCCAATGCTCTTCACTGCCTGCTTACAGGAGGTATTCCGGGGACTGGAATGAGAACAGTTGGGGATAAGAGTTAATGAAGAATACCTGAGTAATTTGCGATTCGCTGATGACATTGCCTTGCTAAGCCACTCAGGACAAGAACTGCAAAGCATGATCAATCATTTAGACAGGCAGAGCAGAACGGCGGGGCTAAGAATTAACATGCAGAAAAGCAAAGTAATGTTCAACAGCCTAGCAAGGGAACAGCAGTTCGCAATTGGTAGCAAGGTGCTGGAAGTAGTAAGATAATATGTCTACTTAGGGCAGGTAGTGACCGCATAACCGGATCATGAGAGGGAAATAACTAGAAGAATAAGAATGGGGTGGAGCGCTTATGGCAGGTTCTCTCATATCATGAATGGTAGCTTACCAATATCCCTGAAGAGAAAAGTATACAACAGCTGTATCCTACCGGTACTCACCTATGGGGCAGAAACGTGGAGGCTAACAAAGAGGGTTCAGCTTAAGTTAAGAACAACGCAGCGATCTATGGAAAGGAAAATGATAGGTGTAACGTTAAGAGATCGGAAGAGGGCGGAGTGGGTGAGGGAACGAACACGGGTTAATGATATCTTAATTGAAATCAAGAGGAAGAAATGGGCTTGGGCAGGGCACGTAATGCGAAGGCAAGATAACCGCTGGTCCTTAAGAGCAACGGTGTGGATTCCAAGAGAACGCCAACGTAGCAGGGGACGGCAGAAAGTTGGGTGGGCGGAAGAGATTAAAAAGTTAGCGGGGATAGAGTGGCGGCAACTGACAAAGGACAGGATTAATTGGAGAGACATGGGAGAGGCCTTTGCCCTGCAGTGGGTGTAGTAAGGCTGATGATGAGTCGTCGCGCAGCGTCGGCCGGTAGCAACGCGTGACCTGTAGGCGCGGCGCACTGCGTTCCTTCAGTTGGAGGCGCTGCGCTTTTACTTTCACAACCTACCAGGCTTAACCAAAGCTAAGCCCCCGCCAATTTTTATTGCGAAAGCACTACTGCTCGCACTTTGAGCCCTTCAGCGTCGTCCTGGAGGTGTAACCACTTTTGTCATTTAGCATAACCTCCGCTGTGACGTCACGCCAGACGGACAGAGACAGAGCCCCAGTTCGTCTCGTCGCGGTCGTCCCAGCGTAACCACGCCACGCCGCGAAGCAGCTGCCCGCAGCTGCTGCAAATAAAAAACAAAGACAAATAAAAACCTACGAAAATAAAAATAAAATAAAAATTATATATATATATGACAGAAGCCAACAGCCACAGAAACCAAGGAGCACGGGGGATTCTTAATTAATTTATTTATTTTGCGGTGTTGATCAATTTAGAATATTACTCAATATGTTATTGCTTAAAGCTAATTGATTAGAAAAACAGAAGAAAAAACAACCACAGGCCGCCGGTGGGATCCGAAACCACGACCTCCGAATTACGCGTCTGGTGCTCTACCTCTGAGCTACGGCGACGGCTGTCATATCTTCTCCTTTCGGGGGTATTTATGTTTACAAGTAACCTAACCTTGAGAGTGTTCATCAGCGCCACCCACGTTCATAAGCGGCGGACGTAGAACGTCCTGAGTTACCGCAGGTGCGACGTAGAACGTCATCGAACGGAAAGGATGGAAGCTGCGTGTGAACCCTCTTATGCTTCCTATGGCGTCAAGGCTGCCACAACCGAGGCCCTCGCTAAGCAATTAAGCAAACAAGGGAAGGGGAATGAGGGGCTCGTTATAAATATGACAGAAGCCAACAGCCAAGGAAAACAGGGGATTTTTAATTTATTTCTTTATTTTGTGGTGTTGATCAATTTAGAATATTACTGAATATGTTATCGCTTTAAAGCTAATTGATTAGAAAAGCAGAAGAAAAAACAACCACATGCTGCCGTTGGGATCCGAACCCACGACCTCCGAAAAAAATCCCCTGTGCCCCTTGGTTTCTGTGGCTGTTGGCTTGTTTCACATATATATATATATATATATATATATAGCTAAGTATACGCTTCGTTAAAGGAAACATATTTATTCAACTCGACGTTTCGATCGGAAGACCGATCTTCTTCAGGAGTGATTTTACATTGTTAATGCATCCCCTTTTGTTAATGCATCCCCTTTGGTGCTTAACAAACCAGAGGCCGCATCTGGACGTTGTATTTTCTTACCGAGTACCTGTTCCTCGCACTCGCTCCATTTTTTTTGGTGTGTGTGTGTGTGGGTCGCACTACCTCTAATAATTTTTTGTGCGTATTTTTCTGCTATGTGCTTTGTGTTTCCCACTTACCTGTTCTGTGCCCACCCCTATAAAAGGGGATGCATTAACAATGTAAAATCACTCCTGAAGAAGATCGGTCTTCCGATCGAAACGTCGAGTTGAATAAACCACATGCCGCCGGTGGGATCCGAACCCACGACCTCCGAATTACGCGTCCGGTGCTCTACCTCTTAGCTCTATGTATACGTATATATATATGCATGTATATATATATATATATATATATATATATATATATATATATATTGAACAGTGCATTTATTAAGGGGTCACGGCGACCAACCCACGCAGCGGTCGGGTCGTAGCAGGACGGAAGAACCAGCCGAAGGAAACAGCTCCAGCACGAGACTCGCGCCCGAACCACCAGCGATGACGACGAAGTGCGGCACTTCCACGTTCCACGTTCCAGGCCGTTCCACGTTCGGGGGTTTTTTTGGTCAGGATTCAGGGTAGAACTGTAGATGTGAGTAATGTGAGGTTGCCTTTGCGCCGGCTGTAGGCATGACTTTCACCTGCCCGGGTGGGGGCTCGGCAGCCTGGTTCGCCAGTCTGCCGGTCGAAAGCTTGCCTCTGACTTCATTTGGGAGGAATGATGTAGATGCAATGCCGGTGGCGCTTGTACCGTTAGGTGATGGAGTACTAAAAATGAAGAATTCCAAAGCGATCCAGCACGAACTGAAGAGTCTGTCAAAACACTATCTCGACATCTCTGAAGTGCGACCTTTCGGGAGGCGTGGTATTCTTTGCAAGTCGGCAAACATTGAGTGTGTGTCGGATCTGCTCCGGTGTCGTACTTTTACTACAGTTCCGGTTAAGGCCTTCATTCCGAAACAGCTTGCGTGCACCAAAGGTATTGTCCGCGGAGTGGACCCGTCATCTTCCGCCCTAGAAATTCTGGAGGAATTCCAGGACGCAGGAGCCGGGGTTATTTCTGTATACCGCTGCTCGCGCGAGGTCTCAGGAGTGCGTGTTGCTACAGAGTCGGTAATTACAACTTTTGCTGGTCGCACCTGCCCCTCTGAGCTGAAAATATTGTTACGGGGTAGTTCCGCTTGGGATTGCAGTGAGCGGACACGGAAAACAGGGCTTTAAAACCACAGGCGTTTACTGCAGGCACCAGCCGACACTGCTCGACCGTCGTCTTCTTCACAAAAACTCAAGAGCTTCTTCTTCTTCCTTCCTTATGCATGCACCGCCTAATGTAACACTACCCCGCCGGCTGAAAAGCACCGTCCCGGTGCGTACTAGCGTCCACACCAGGGTCCGTGTAGAACGGCTTGAGGCGTGCAACATGGACCGTCTCAGTGCGAGGTGTGGAGGTATGGCGTGCGGGATGCAAGGACACAATTTCGTATGTCACTGGAGTCACTTGTCGTAAAATACGGTAGGGGCCTGTATATCGTGGCAAAAGTTTTTCCGAGAGGCCAACGCGGCGAGCTGGGGTCCAAAGCAGCACGAGAGAGCCACAAGAATACTCGGTGTTGCGATGACAGGAATCATAGCGACGTTTTTGGGAGTGCTGGGAGGCTGTGAGTCGGCTGCGAGCAACAACGTAGGCAACGTCAGCTCGGGCTATGGCGTCACGGGCATATGAGCTGGCAGTGGCGACGGGAGGGAGCAGGCTGTCGAATGGAAGCAGAGGGTCACGGCCGTATAGAAGATAGAAGGGGGAGTAGCCGGAAGTGTTGTGACGCGACGAATTGTATGCAAATGTCACAAATGGCAGCGTGATGTCCCAGTCGCGGTGGTCATCAGACACGTACATAGACAGCATATCAGTCAATGTCCGGTTAAGGCGTTCGGTAAGCCCGTTCGTCTGTGGATGGTAGGCAGTCGTGAAAGAATGACGAACGTTGCACAACCGTAGGATCTCGTCGACTATACGCGCAAGAAAGCAACGGCCACGGTCGGTGAGCAGTTGGCGGGGAGCTCCATGGACGAGTATAACGTCGTTGAGGAGGAAAGCAGCGACATCGGTTGCACAACTGGTTGGTATTGCTCGTGTGACCGCGTAGCGTGTGGTGTAATCAGTGGCCACCGCAATCCATTTGTTCCCCGATGCGGAGAGCGGAAAAGGCCCTAGAAGGTCCAGACCCACGCGAGAAAATGGGTCTATGGGGATGTCGATCGGCTGCAGAAGTCCAGCTGGTAAAACTAATGGCTTTTTCCGGCGTTGACAGCGGTCACAAGCAGCCACGTATCGGCGGACTGTGCGGTAGAGGCCTGGCCAAAAAAACCGACGGCGCACACTGTCATATGTGCGAGAGACGCCTAGATGACCCGCTGTCAGAACGTCGTGAAGCTGTTCAAGGACGGCTTTGCGTAGGTGCTGAGGGACGACTAGTAGAAGGTCAGGGCCATCAGGTCGCATATTGTGCCGGTATAAGGTGCCGTCGCGGAGCACAAACAAACGAAGGGCAGGGTCATGGCGATCGGCGCAGAGGCGACTGATAATTTCGCGAAGCTGAGGGTCCTGGCGTTGCTCACGGTAAATGTAGGAAAAGTCAGAAATAGAGAGCACGAAATCGTCATTGTCACATTCAGGTTGGCTTGGCGGGTCGACTGGATGACGGGACAGGCAATCGGCGTCTCGATGCAACTGGCCAGACTTATAAACTACTGAAAAATTGTACTCCTGAAGGCGCAAGGCCCAACGTCCAAGGCGGCCAGTAGGGTCTTTGAGTGTAGAAAGCCAACACAAGGCGTGGTGGTCAGTGACTACTGTGAATGGCCGCCCATACAAGTAAGGGCGGAACTTCGTAATGGCCCAGAATAGGGCTAAGCACTCACGTTCAGTGATGAAATAATTCTGTTCGGCCTTAGAGAGGAGTCGGCTGGCATAGGCGATGACGCGAGGGGAGCCGAGCTGACGTTGTGCGAGAACGGCACCAATGCCATGACCACTTGCGTCGGTGCGTACTTCTGTGGGTGCTGATGGATTGAAGTGAGCCAACACAGGCGGACGGGTGAGGTGGGCAATAAGAGCGGCGAAGGTGGCCGAGTGTTCGTGGCCCCAGGAAAAGGAGACCTCTTTTTTCAGAAGCTGCGTGAGTGGACGGGCGATTGCCGCGAAGTTTGGTACAAATCGCCGGAAGTATGAGCAAAGTCCGAGGAAGCTACTCACGTCGCTGCTAGATTTCGGTATAGGAAAACCACTTACAGCGCGAATTTTGTCGGGGTCCGGCTGTATGCCATGGGTGTTGACCAAATGTCCGAGGGTCTTGAGTTCCCGGCGACCAAAGCTACACTTCTTGGAGTTCAACTGAAGGCCCGCTCGTCGGAAGATGCCAAGAATAGCCGAAAGACGATGGAGGTGGCCCTCAAAGGTTGATGAAAATACGATGACGTCATCGAGGTAGCACAGACATGTGGTCCATTTGAACCCGCGTAGTAAGGAGTCCATCATGCGCTCAAATGTCGCAGGGGCATTACATAAGCCGAAAGGCATCACCTTGAATTGGTAGAGTCCATCCGGGGTGACAAAAGCCGTCTTCTCACGATCTCGTTCGTCAACAGAGATCTGCCAATATCCAGAACGGAGATCGATGGAGGAGAAGTAGTTGGCACCATGCAGGCAGTCGAGGGCGTCATCGATCCTAGGAAGAGGGTACACGTCTTTCTTTGTTATCTTGTTGAGGTGTCGATAATCTACGCAAAACCTCCAGTCGTTGTCTTTCTTTTTGACAAGTACTACCGGAGACGCCCAGGGGCTGCTCGACGGCTCAATAATGTTGCTGGCCAACATTTTGTCCACTTCTTCCTGAATGATATGGCGTTCTGAAAGAGCAACTCTTTAAGGCCGTCGGTGAACAGGGCGGGCATCTCCAGTATCTATGCGATGTGTGACGACGGACGTTTGGCCCAGGGATCCGTGACCGAAATCAAAAATGTCGCTGTACGACCTCAAAAGGCTGGCAAGGGCACTGGCATATTCGGGACGCAGGTCAGAGGCAACCATGGCTGAGATGCGGTCCTCCGGACTATGTGACGAGGCAGGCAGTGCAGGTACCTCGGCGCGACGGTCGGACAGCACTGCAGAAATAGTAAATGTGGACAAAGGTGACAGCTCGGCAAGGCAAATGCCCTCCGGGAGAACTTGCGAGGACATGCTGAAGTTGAGTACGGGAATGTAGGTGAGGTTGTTCTCGACGTGTACAATGTTATGAGGTAGGGCGATGTTGTGTTGTAGAGTGACGTCGGTGATGGGGTTGACAACGTAGTCGCCGTCAGGAAGGGAGGGAAAAGGTGACATGGGCACGTATACTGCCGCCTCGGGAGGTAGGCGAGTAAATGTACTGGAGCGGAGGCGAGGCTGGGAATGGTCAGCACTAGGGTCGTGAACACAATGGGGCAGGGCTAGGCGCAGAAGTCCGGAACAACAGTCGATGAGAGCGGAATGGGCTGTTAAAAAGTCTAGGCCTAAAATGACGTCTTGAGGACAAGTAGTAAGGACGGCGAATAGCACAGGTACGTGGTGGCCGGCGATGCTAACGCGCGCAGTGCACATTTCGATGATGGCAGCAGTGTTTCCGTCATCAACACGAACTGTAGAGGTGTTAGCGGGTCAAGAACTTTTTTGAGGCGCTGGGGGAACGACGAACTAAGGACTGAAATATGGGCTCCAGTGTCAATGAGAGCGGGCACAGGGACTCTATCTACGAGGACATTGAACAGGTTGCGGCGTGGTGCGATGGTCGAGACACAGTTGGCTGTCCGGGTCGGTAACGCAGCGTCACGTCCGGGCGCTGCGTCGCCTAGTTTCCCGAGTAGGGGTCTTGGTACGTTGGGGACAAGCTGCGGCGAGGAGTAGGTGATCGGGAACGGTGGGCCTGTGGCGATGGCGAACGGCTAGGACGACGGACTTGCTCAATGTTTTCGGCACGATGCTGTGCTGGGGTGACAGAAACGCGCCGCGGTGCATAATAGTCATGGCGGACAGGGTTGTAGTAGGGGTGAGATGGGGGAGCCGGGCGGCTGCGACAATAGCGGGACGTATGGCCAGCCCGACAACAGACGAAGCAAATAGGCCTGTTGTCAGACGTGCGCCACTCCGCAGGATTGCGGGTGGTGTAGCGCGGTGTGTAGGACGGGGTTGTCGTAGCAGCAGCAACCACTGGTATTGGCTGTGGTGCAGGGGGTGGCGTGGTAGGATTGCAAACGAGGCCCACATTCGCGAATTCTTGGCGGACAACAGCCTGTATCATAGCTATTGTTGCCTCTGCAGGAGGTGTTGTAAGTGGAACAGGAGTGAAGGCCTCGATTTCCCTGCGGACGATGGTAGTGAGGTTATTCTGACTTGAAGGCTGCTGCAAAGTGGGGAATCGTGGCATGAGGATGTAGTCGCCGTGTTGGGCAGGCGCGCAAACCGATGGACGATGCGGCGCTGCTTCGCCTGTTCGAAACGGCGACACACTTGCAGGACTGAGTCCACCGTAGAGCAGTCTTTGCAGATAAGTATATTGAATGCGTCATCGGCGATACCCTTAAGTATATGGCCCACTTAGTCAGCTTCGGTCATGGGCGAGGGCGAGGACGTCCTGTATGTAGGCAAGGTAAGATTCGGTTGACGATTGAGCGCGAGTATCCAGGTCGTTTTTGGCTGCGAGAGCTCGCCCAATTCGCTTGCCGAACAAGTCCTTAAGTTTTTGCTTGCAGATGTCCAAGGTAGGCATCTCCTGTTCGTGGTTGGTAAACCAGGTCTTCGCAGTTCCCGCGAGATAAAAGATGATGTTTGCGAGCATTATGCTAGCATCCCAACGGTTATTCTTGCCGTACCTTTCGTATTCGTCGAGCCAATCTTCAACATCCGTCTTGTCTTCGCCGTTAAAAATAGGCGGATGGCGGATTTTGGTTAAGACCATGTGGGCAGCTGGAGTGTCCGGAGCGGGAGATGCGTCCTGGGAAGCCATGCTTACTGTGGCAGTGGGTGGTGTGAGTTCGGGGAGATGGCGTCCACTGCGCAAATCCAGGTTTCTGGCGCAGAAATACGAGGAGCTGTGGCCAGGGCGGCACCTCCACCAAGATGTTACGGGGTAGTTCCGCTTGGGATTGCAGAGAGCGGACACGGAAAACAAGGCTTTAAAACCACAGGCGTTTACTGCAGGCACCAGCCGACACTGTTCGACCGTCGTCTTCTTCACAAAAACTCAAGAGCTTCTTCTTCCTTCCTTATGCATGCACCGCCTAATGTAACAATATGGCCTATTGTATATCGCGTGGACCCGTTGCAACCTCGTCCTCTGCAATGCACAAACTGTTGGCGATTTGGACATAGAGGTAAAGCCTGCAAGTCGGCGACTAGATGCCGGGTGTGTGGTGAAGGTCACTCTTGCGACAGCTGCACTGCTGGTGAACCCGTCTGTTGCTTGTGAAGTAACGCCCACAGTGCTGATGATGCCGCTTGCGAGAAACGGTCACAGGAGCAGAGTTTATTGGAATTAATTGAGCAAAGATGTTCCCGAGCAGACGCTCATGCGCTCCTTAACCGCAGAAATCACTCCTACGCCAGCCTTGTGCGTTCCTCTACTCCCGACCTTGAAGCCACGCTGTCTGCCAAGATTGTGTCAAGCGTCGAAAAAGCACTTTCAGCTGTGGTAGAGCGTATGCTCAGCAGCTTTACTCAGGCTTTGTCTGAGATTCCTGCGAGTCTGGCAGTTTGTCATCCCCCACCTGCAGTGCCGCCAGTGGCAACTTCACTTCAACCGTGTGCTGAAAGTTCGATTGGACCATCATTATCCAATATACCGACACCTGTGCCACCTCTCGATAGCGTCCCAGTTAGTCTTTCTCCCAGCAGTGTCTGTACTACTGATGTGGAAATGACCTGCTCTACACAGAAACGTCTTGCTTCCAACTCTCTCTCTAAGACCTCCGTTCCCCAGTTCAAGACTAGAAAAGGGCGTGCTAAAGTCTCCTCGAAGTCTGATATGCTAAAGGAGGCTGTTTCAGCCTCTATTCTCGACTAGTTATCATGGCTGGTGTAAAGGTTCTACAATGGAATTGCCGATCTCTTGCTTCTTCTCTTACAGATTTAAAACTTATTTTATCTTCTCATAATCCAGATATAGTGCTCTTACAGGAAACTTGGCTCTCCTCTGTAAAATCATTTTCATTAAATAGGTTTCGTGTTTTTCGAGCGCACCGCATACATGGTAGGGGCGGTGGGTTAGTGACCCTGATTTCTTCAAAACTGTGTCACCGCGCATCAATTAATAAAAAGGTTATGCTTCCCGACTGCGAGCTCTTAGCTGTTAATTTTATTTTGCCGCACTGTGCTCCTGTGACAGTTGCTAACGTATATTATCCAGCAGAAGTAAACAGAACAGACCACCTGGACAGCTTGCTTGGCAACTCTAATAGTGTCATTATTGCTGGAGACTTTAATTCACATCACGTTGTCTGGGATGCCTACACTGACTCTCATGGTCAGATGTTATGGACATGGATGTCGGCAAATAATGTGAGCTGCACCAATTCTCGGGCCATAACCTTCATCCGTGGAAATTCCAGTCCAGTTCTCGATTCGTCTTTGGCAGCAGGTGGGGTAGGTATAGGGGCATGGTCCACAGTTGACAGTGGTACGTCTAGTGACCACTTGCCAATTATTTTCACCATCTTGGTGCGCTCACTCCATGGGCAGGGTTCTGCCCGAAAGTTACGACAGGGATCAGCGAGTGTTTCATTCTGTTTTGAAGGCTACAGAGAGTTCACAGTTCATTGTGCGGTCAGGTGTTAGCAATAAATCACCATCGCCATGGTGGAACGCTGCGTGTGAGACCGCCTTCCGCCGTAGGAAAGCAGCATGGAAGAGCCTTTCGCATAATCAGAGCCCTGCTAATTGGATCAACTATAAATTTTTCTCGACCGCGTTTAAGAGAACAATAGCAAAGGCAAAGGATGACTACAATCAAAATTTCAATACCTATTTGTCAGCCCCAAACAATAGGAAGGCTCTGTACCGTTTTATAGAACGGAATATCCACTCCTCAGCAATGCAGTTAACAAGCTCGGCTGTACTGTCTCGACATGAGGCGAAAGATGAGTTAGAGCGAATCGCACAAGGGCTCGCGTCACGCTTTCAGGAGCAGCGCAGAGTGCCCCTGTTCGACCCCTTCCCCTGCTCAGACTATGTGGCGGTTGATAAATCAGAACTACTAACTGTAGTTTCTACGGTGCAATCTTCGGCTACGGGTTCGAACGGTGTTACGGTCGGTATGTTGAAAATCTTTGCTGATGAATTCAGTCAGGACCTTCTCGATCTGGTCAACGCTTCATTGGAAGCTGCATGGCTGCGGAACTCCTGGAAGGTGGTGAAAATAGTATTACTCTAAAAGATTCAAAAAAAGGATTCCATCTTGATAACATTCGGCCGATAGCTTTAACATCCAATTTGGTAAAGCTCGTGGAAAGAATTGTGCACAGCCGCCTGTCAAAGCATGTTTCAGAAATTAATGCATTGTGTCCAGCCCAGATTGGCTTTCGTCGCGGATGCTCAATATGGTCTGCCCATGTTGATTTAGAGAGCAGAATCCGCCTTGCTATGCCCAAAAACGAAGTCCCAGCGTTAGTGACGCTTGACATTGCTAAAGCATACGACAGTGTTGAGCATTCTATTGTCAACACTACACCCGCCGTACTACGTTTATGTGTGGATCCGTGAATTTTTAGCGGGACGGCAGTTTTTTTGCACTGACGGCTCCTTCAGTTCAGACACCTACGCCCAGACCAGAGGTGTGCCACAAGGTTGTGTGCTTTCGCCACTTCTTTTCAATATTCTGATGTGTGACATTCCCATCCACCCTGACGTTACAGTTTACGTTTATGCAGATGACGTTGCCTTCATGCCTCGGCAACCGACATTCATGCCCCGTATCGTTGTCTTCAGGCTTTCCTCAATGCTCTCGAGGTTTGGCTTAATAACATTAATCTGGTGTTAAATGTGCATAAAAGCAGGGTGTTAATTTTTCAATCTAACATGCCTTTATATATATCGTTACAATATCGCACGGACAATATACCGCAGGTGGAATCCTTGCGGTATCTAGGCGTAATTTATGATGCTAGTATGGACTGGCGGCCCCACATGAAGAGTAACGTTGAGAAAGGAGAGCGTGCGCTGGGTCGGCTACTTCGAATAAGCAATAAGAGATTTGACATGCGTCGGGACACGTTCCTACTCCTTTACAAAGCCTATGTCAGACCCATTTTGGAATTTGGCTGCATACTCTTTTCTGGGTCCGCCAAATACAAGCTCCGTCCGTTGCTCCTGTTAGAAAGGCGAGCCCTGCGCCTCTGCCTTGGCCTCCCTCAGTCAGTTTCCACCGCAGTTCTGTACCTGGAGGCTCGTATTCCCGACCTTAACTCTCGTTTTCAGCTATTAACTGTCAGGACTTTCTTACGGGCATTTGAGTCTGCTTCTGGTGTGGCTACACCTATTTTTGTTTCCGACCCGGCTCTCTTTTTTAGTCATGGTTGGCCAAGGTTTCGCCTCCCTCAGGTCATTTTTGCTCAAAACCTTTTATCGGTCATTGGTATAGATCTCAGTTCTGTGTGCAGAGTAGGTTCTGCAACGTCCCCTGTGGATATTGCTTTTGATTATATTTTCCCACCTAATGCAAAGCATCTGCCGTCCAGGACCCTACTTAGTCTCCTCTCAGAACACCTTGACTCTTTCCCCCACCACAGTGTGATTGCTACAGATGCGTCCGGGGCTGGCCAGAACGCAGCCGTTGGCATTGTTTCGGAGGATCTCCCTTGGAGTTATTCACTCCGAGTCCCGGATTACACTCCCATATTTCTAGCGGAGTTTATGGCTCTTGGGCTGGCTGGTTAAAAATTCCCCCCAGTGTCTCCCAGGTGATCTTCCTGTCAGATTGCCTCTCTGTGTTGTTGGCGCTGGATTCTAAACGCGACGATCTATTGAGCTGCTCATTGAAGTATTTCATTCCTGGATGGGTGAAAGAGGTGGGCTTCGTCTGGATTCCACGTCACTGCGGTATTTCTCAAAACGATGCAGCAGACTTTTTAGCAAAATCTGCTCTCAATGCACCGGTCGCCTGTAACGTCCCTAATCTGATCCTTTTCGGAATATCTCGCTTTCAGCGCTTTCAGCATATTACCACTATGTGCAACGATCCCTTGCTGTCTACTATTGACTACCACCATCTCACGTACCCATGGAAGCTTCGTGCTTTTTATTTATTTTTATTTTATTTACAAATACTGCTATCCCAGTTGGGACATTGCAGGAGTGGTACATAGGATGGAAAACAGATAAAACAGTAGGATAGTGCATAAACAAAACAAACAAACAAACATAAACATTTACATAAACAAAAGTGTGCTATTAATAAGAAAATACATGATTAGACAATTCTTGCGCAAAGCGGTCAACAGACATCTGACGTAATGTAATATCCAAATTATTCCATAGCTCCACTGTCGAAGGAAAAAATGAATATTTGAAAGAGTCCAAAAACGGCATAAACGGCACAATGTTAAGCGGGTTAGTACGGCGAGTGACACGTGCTGAAGAACTGGCGAAAGAAAAGAAAAGCGGGGCGTCAACATAAATGCATTTGTTGATGATCTTGTGAATAGTGATAAGGCGATCACATATGCGTCTGTGTTGAAGTGTGTCAAGTGATAAGGTGCGGGCATGAGCTGTGGGAGAGAACTGGCGGTCATAACGTTTATATATAAATCTTATTGCTTTATTCTGCACATTTTCTAGTTTAGTGATGTCTTTAGCGAAGTGCGGTGACCAGACTGCCGAGGCGTATTCAAGCACAGGCCTTACCAGAGATTTGTACGCCGTCAACTTACAGTTTTTAGTCGAATCCTTTAAGGTGCGTTTTAAAAATCCGAGTTTCTTCAGTGCCTTGGAGCAAGTTAAATCGACGTGTTTTGACCAATTTAAGTTAGAACAAAAGGTTACTCCTAGGTACTTGAACTCGTTTACGTGCGTTAGTTGATGAGTGCTGTTAGTGTACGAAAAACGCAAAGGATTCTTCTTGTTAGTGAATGTCATCGACACAGTTTTACTGAAATTTATCTTCATCTGCCATGTGTTGCTCCAAGCACAGAATGAAGAAAACACATTATTTAAAATTAGCTGGTCGCATGCATTACTTATGTTTGAATACAGAACGCAGTCATCTGCATATAGACGAATTTTAACAGGTGTGTTAGCAGTTATCTGGACGACGTCATTAATGTAGATGAGAAATAGAAGTGGGCCTAGAACTGATCCCTGCGGGACGCCAGATGTTACAGAGACAGACGCTGATTGAGAGTGATTGAAGGTGACAAACTGGGATCTTAACCGTAAATAGTCCTTGATCAAGCCTAGTAGTGGAACGCCGTGAGTTCCTTTGAGAAAAGCGCCAAGTTTAGTAATGAGTTTACTATGAGAAACCAAATCGAAAGCTTTGGAGTAGTCAATAAAAATGGCGTCCAGCTGACCGCGGTTATTTAAGCATGATGCAATGTCGTGTGAGAATTCAATTAACTGCGTGAGTGTGGAGAACCCAGCCCGGAAACCATGCTGATTATTACAGAGAAGATTGTTGTTAGACAAGTACGACACAATATTTTTATGAATAATGTGCTCTAATACCTTGCAACAAGTACACAATAAGGAAATTGGTCTATAATTGGAGAGGCATTGTTTATTACCGGACTTAAATACTGGTACTACATTAGCTATTTTCCAGACTTGTGGAATGGTTTCGGATAGAAGGGACTTTCGGAAAATCACAGTCAGGTAGCGGGCACACCACTCAGGATACTTTTTTAGAAACATATTGGGTATACCATCGGCTCCAGCGCTTTTCGTCGCGTCAATTTGTAACAGTAGATTAAGAACTCCATTGTATGTTATATCCAACTTCGGGAAGGACGGCAATTCAGTGACTAAACTAAATGTTGGTGTAGTGCCATTGTCACTCTCAAATACCGATCTAAAGTAATTATTAAAAGCTTCGGAGATAACTGAAGGGTTAGAACATGGTTTATCATTAACAACAAATGATGAAGAACAGCGACCGGACGGAGTAATTGTTTTCCAGAATTTGGATGGGTTGGATTTCATAAATGTTGTTAGCGTGTTCTCATAATAAAATTTCTTAGCGTCGTGCATTTTAGTTCGCAGAGTTGTTTTCAAGGAAACAAGAAGCCCAGCATCACTTTTATGCCGTGATTTACACCGGTTGCGAAGCCTCTTTATGCGGCGTATAAGTTGGATGATTTCCCTGTTGTACCATATATGCGTGGGGTTTCTCTTGACACATTTCTTGGGGACGAACTTACACAGACAGTCATGCACAACTTTATAAAATTGTTCGACCAGCGTATCAACATTGCATTGATCACTACTAAAGAAAAAATCATCAAAATTTGACGCCAAAGAGCCAAGTATCATGTTATCATCGGCACGAGAGAAGTCAGTAACCATCTTGTATTCAGGTCTTTTGGGTTCAGGTGCGATGTTCAAATTAAGAACGACTGCTTTGTGATCGGAAAGGCCATCAGTGACCTCGCATTTGAACCCACACTGTAACAACTGCTCGTTCAAAAGCACAAGATCGAGTATAGAGTCACCACGCGTAGGAGATTGGACAACTTGTGACAAATCGAAAGATACGGCTATGTCGATGAGCGAGTCACATTGTGCCTTGTCTCGACCAGTCGACACAAGTGAGGCCCAATTTATGTAAGGCAAATTGAAGTCACCACACAAAACCATTTTGTGGTTATGTAATCTATGGGTTGCAATATAATCATTCAGAGCTGGAAACACATTGTAATCAGCATTTGGAGGACGATAAATAACACCTATAACCAACGTCGAGAAGGAAGTATGAATTTTGCACCAGACGGACTCAGTCTCTGGAACATCGGGTAGCGAGGAAAAGTTGATGCCACTTTTAAGAAATAAGGCCACACCGCCTCCGCGACTGGACGATCTGTCTTTTCGTAAGACGCAATAACCAGGCGGAACAAATTCTTCGTCCAAGATTGAGTTGTTGAGCCATGTTTCTGTCACACAAATAATGGAAGGGTGGTGCGTTTCAATAAGCCAGTTGAAGTTAACGATTTTGTTCAGTAAACTGCGAGAATTCACATTTAAAACCGTGATGCAAGGTACTTCGCTTCGGGATTTTGCATACGGCATTCTCGGCTCGCCCTTCCCCCGTCATTCAAGGCTGGGCGATTTACCGTCTTGGTTGTTCGTGAGCCGGACACGCATACCAGTTCGCGAATCCCACGTGTAAGCGGTACCATCGATAAAAAGTTTATCATGGACCAGCTTAATCTTAACACCTTCGCGCTTATCATTTTTTGCCGAACGCCAAAGCAATGACCTTTTTTGTGACGTTTCGCGAGAGTAGTCGTCAGAAACACTATAGCCGGACCCTTTCAGTTTGCTACATTGTTTAAATATAGCTGCTTTTTCATTATAGTCATATAGCCTCATAATTACGGGCCTGTGTTCATCTTTTTTCTTATGACCAATCCTGTGAATTCGCTCCACCGAAGAAACAGTAACACCAAGAGTGTCAGAGAATATTCCTTTCAACACTTTATGTTCAATATCCTGTCTTGTTTCCGTATTTCCCTCCGGAACACCATAAACTATCAGATTATTTCTACGCGCTCTATCTTCCAATTCAATTAGTCTTTGTTGTTGCTGGTCGACTGTGCGGTATAGGTGTTCAACAGTACTTTCAAGAGTAGTTAGCTTAACGCATAGCTCAGAAAAGGATTCAAGTTTTTTTTCAATTCCAGTTAGTCTAGCTTCCATATCCGTCTGTTTATCCAGGATTAGCTGCAATAACTCCTCTGTTGTTGGCCCCGGATTGGTTTCGATGTCCCCGGATAGCAAAAGAGAAAGATGAGAAAGATGCGACAATACCACACTGAGCATTTCAAAAACGTTCACTGGGAGCGGCAGTACTACAAGAAAAGGATCACTTGTGCGAAAATGTGATACAGAAGTATAATATCCAACCTGCAAGGTAATCCACACATGTTTGAGCGACATGACCGATGCCGTACCGCCGCTCCCACTGAAGACGGAGCCATGCAGGGACGCCTTTATAAGCCCAGTTTCAGACGACGTGCCCCTGGCGGGTTGTTTCCAAAAGCTTTCCTCGGTGACGTCACTTTGCATGATGAACGATGATTCAGGCAAGGCGGGTAGTCTATAGCTCATTCCTTGATAGGCAATCACAAGCGGCAGCATCTGCAAGGTAATCCACACATGTTTGAGCGACATGACCGATGCCGTACCGCCGCTCCCACTGAAGACGGAGCCATGCAGGGACGCCTTTATAAGCCCAGATTCAGACGACGTGCCCCTGGCGGGTTGTTTCCAAAAGCTTTCCTCGGTGACGTCACTTTGCATGATGAACGATGATTCAGGCAAGGCGGGTAGTCTATAGCTCATTCCTTGATAGGAAATCACAAGCGGCAGCATCTGCAAGGTAATCCACACATGTTTGAGCGACATGACCGATGCCGTACCGCCGCTCCCACAGTGTGAATCCCGGCAGTGTGAGGTTGCAATGACACTCCTGCGGTGCAGAATTCTCCGCTTAAATCTTTATTTATGCAAATGCGGGTTCAGTCCCTCAAACCTTGGTGCGACTTGTGGAGAGGTGGAAATACTGGAGCATTTCCTACTCTATTTCCGGAGGTTTGCACTTCAGAGAAGGACGTATCTCGAAATTCCAATTTCTTAAATGGGACTCACTTTGTCGGTTCCGCTTCTTCTCTCCTTCGGTGCTAGCGCCAAAGGTTTCGCATTGCATCAAGTTTGCGATTTCCTCCACAATTACATAATTGCTACCGGCAGATTCCCTTGCTAATGGTGCCCAAAATGTCCGCATTGCAAAATCATTCAGAATTTTTTGGTATTCAATTCTCTACTCTTTATGCCGGTTGTTTTTTTCCTGATTCACTTCTTCCCGTAATATCTTTTTATTCATAATTCCATATTTAAAGCCTCGCAATACGTACCCAAAGTTAATCATTAGCTTGGCACCAAAACGTAATCTATTAGCTTGGCACCAATTTGCCTTCTTTGGGCTCTCCTCACTGAACCCTGGCCAAACCCCGCCGTTGGTATGTGCTATGCCACCAAGGCAACAACAACAACAACAACGTCCTCTTCTTCTTCTTACAACGGCCCCGGCGAGAAGGAATAGCCACTCTGGCGACTTACGGCGAGGAAACGACAGGCGGGTTGTTGTACGGTTTGAGGCGGCTAACGTGGACAACCTCGCGACCACGACGACGGTGGTCTGACGAAGGTGTAACTGGCTCAATGAGGTAGTTGACAGGAGACGTGCGTTGAATGGAGCGATAAGGGTCATGGTACTTGATGGAGAACTTACAGTCGGCAGGAACCCAAAGCCAAACGAGAGAGTCAGGCGAGAACCTCGGAGCAGGCCTGGCATTGTCGTGCACGTCTTTGTGGTATCCTTGTGTGTTGGAAGTAAAGGTGCGGGAAAGCTGAGGGCACTCTTCAGCCTTGTGGGCAATGTCGGAGTTAGTTGTGTATTTAGAAGGATCGGGCCGGTAGGGTTAAATGGTGTCGATAGTAGAGGATGTTTCAGGGGCGTATAAGAGGAAGAAAGGGGAGAAACCTGTCGTCGCTTGATGGGCGGTATTATATGCAAAAGTCACGAACGGAAGTACCTAATCCCAGTTGGAATGATCAGACGCAACGTACATTGCGAGCATGTCGGGCCTTAAACGTTGATGCCGATACGGTGAAAGGGGCGAGCGGGGCATGGTAAAGGTTGCAGGGGATCGGCCGAGCGACGAGGTGAATCCTTTCGTTGCTGACAGGCATCGCACGATCGAATGTAGCGGCAGACAAAATTGTACATTCCACGCCAGTAGTAGCGCTGACGAAGCCGGCGATATGTTTTGAGGACACCAGCGTGAGGACTTTGCGGGTCAGTGTGATGATGGGCACAAACGTCGGAGCGGAGATGGCGTGGGATAACCAGTAACTATTTTCTCCCGTCAGGGTTGTAGTTTCGGCGGTAAAGGAGACCGTCGCGGACGGAGAAATGGGAAGCTTGGAGGCGGAGAGCTTGCGGAAATGCAGCCTTGGTAGGGGCATTGATGACATTGAACAGGGCAGAAATCCAAGGATCTCGACGCTGCTCGGAAGGCATATCTGAGATTGCGAGAGCCGTCAGGGGAGGGTCTGGTGTGGGAACGGCAGGCAGGGACACCAGGGAACGAGCGAGAGCGTCGGCACCAGAATGCTTGCGGCCCGAGCGGTACACAACACGGATATCATATTCCTGAAGGCGCAAAGCCCAGCGGCCGAGACGGCCCGACGGATCTTTGAGCGTAGCGAGCCAACAGAGGGCGTGGTAGTCTGTAACAACGTCGAACGTGCGTCCGTACAGGTAAGGACGGAACTTGGTGATTGCACAGATGATCGCCAAAAACCTTTTTTTCAGTAACGGAGTAGTTTGACTCTGCTATCGCGAGGGCGCGGCTGGCATAAGCGACGACGTATTCAGAAAAACCATGCTTGCGCTGGGCGAGTACCGCACCGAGGCCGACACCGCTGGCATCAGTGTGGATTTCCGTTGGAGCATCGGGATCGTAATGACGAAGTATGGGTGGTGATGACAAAACTTTTCGGAGCTTCGCAAAGGCCTCGTCGCAGGCCGGTGCCCAAGAGGACAAGTTACGGGGTCCATTCATGAGGTTTGTTAGTGGGGCGATGATTGTAGCGAAATTACGTACAAAACGACGAAAGTAGGAACATAGGCACACGAAGCTGCGCAGCTCTTTGAGAGAGGCGGGTTTCGGGAAGTCAGCAACGGCGCGCAGCTTCTCAGGATCGGGGAGAACGCCATCTTTACACACGACGTGGCCGAGGATGGTGAGTTGGCGGGCGCCGAAGTGACATTTTTTAAGGTTCACTTGAAGGCCGGCAAGAGCAAGGCAGGTCAGCACCTGGCGGAGACGATGCAGATGGGTGGGCAAATCAGGGGAGAAAACCACGATGTCGTGCAGATAACAAAGACATATCTTCCATTTGAGGCCACGCAGCACGCTGTCCATCATTCGTTCAGATGTTGCTGGGGCGTTACAAAGGCCGAATGGCATAACGTTGAAATCGTAAAGCCCATCCGGTGTGATGAAAGCGGTCATTGCGCCATCAGCAGGAGCCATGGGAACATGCCAATATCCGGAGCGTAGATCAAGCGAAGAAAAGAATTCTGCGATTTGCAAGCAGTGCAATGCATCGTTAATGCGTGGGAGCGGATACACATCCCGACGTGTAATTTTTTTCAGACGGTGATAATCCACGCAGAAGCGTATAGACCCATCCTTTTCTTGACGAGGACAACGGGAGACGATCAGGGACTACTTTATTCGTGAAAACACCGCGGTGGAGCATGTCGTAGACTTTTTCGGCTATGGCACGACGCTCTGAAGGTGACACACGGTATGGGCGCTGGTGCAGAGGCGTGTGAGTGCCTGTGTCGATACTGTGGGAGACAGCCGTCGCCCGTCCCAAAGAGGCTTGCGGCGTGTCGAATGATGACCGAAAATGGTTCAACAGCTCAAGGAGCTGCGCGCGGCGGCGTGGTTCGAGGTCAGGATCAACAGAAAAGGCGAGAAGATCCCGCTGACGCGGGTCAGAAGCATCATTAGTAGGGGTCAACGCATGAACTTCGCAAGCAGATGAACGTTCGGTAGAGTTGAGGTCAAATAGTAAGTCCACAGGCTCAAAACGGCCAACGCACTCTCCACGAAGCAATATGACGGGGTAAGAAAGGGTATTGGCGACCAGAAGTGTGCTGGCACTATTGCGGAAGTCAAGCACGGCGAAGGGCAGTGAGATACGGTGGCGGCAAAAAGAAACGTCGGAAGGTAAGAAGAGAACGGTGTCGTCGGCGGTAGAAGCGGCAGACAGAGGAACGAAGAAGCGCTAACGGGTGGGATAGTAGTGTCCTGAGCGACATGAAGTTTCGGAACAGCACGAGGTCCCACGTCATCAAACATAGCGGCGGATGGCAGAGCGCATGGCACGGAAAGTTCGACGTGAGGGCGGGCGCAGTCAATCAAGGCATGATGATGGGACAGAAAATCCCAGCCGAGAATGACATCATGAAAACAAGTGGTGAGGACGGTGAATTCAATAAAATACACGATGTTCGCAATTATTATTCCAACGGTGAAGAGAGCCGTGGGCTGGAGATGCTGTGCGGTGACAGTACGTAGTGACAAACCGCAAAGAGGCGTCGTCACTTTGCGCAGGGAGCGGCAGAGTTTTTGGCTGATAACAGATACGGCGGAACCAGTGTCTATAAGAGCTAGAGTCGAAACACCTTCCACAGTAACGTCAATAACATTCGCAGGGAAAAGAGGACTTTGACGGTCGGCGGAGTACGCAGTTCTTGCCTCGGGAACTGCGGCGGTTAGTTTCCCTGTTCGGCTGAGGAAAATCGGCGGCGCATGGGCGAAATGGAGCGGCGACGGGGTGACAGTGAGCGACGAGAGGAGGAAGCCTGGTGGTCAGAAGGTTATGGTGGCAGCCCCAGCGGAACTCGGAAGTAGGGCTCCGAATAGGACATCGCGGTATATTCTGGCACCGGCAGTGACATTCGGCTTCGACAATGGCGCGCGACATGGCAGGGAATGCCGCAAGCAAAGCATATTGGGCGGTTGTCCGATGTGCGCCGTGGAGAGGCAGGCGGCGCAACTCTACCAATAGTGCGTGGCGAGCGCATCATGGCGGAATAATACGCATATGCCGTGGCAGGTGCTGGGCGAGCCACAACTTCGGCATAGGTGCCAGGCGCCGCCACAACGGGGTGCGTCGCGAAGGTGTCAGAATAACTCAGCGGCGCAGCACTGGGGGCAGGTGGAGTGAGTGCAGCCTCAGAAAGCGCCATCGGGGTAGCGACAATAACTAGAGGATAGGATGGCCAGAAGCAAGAGCTTCCGAGACCTGTCGCTGTATTTCATTTCTGAGCTGCGGCGCCAAACAAGATGATGGTTCGCGTACAGAGGGTAGGAGAGACAGCTGGCGGGTAACTGCCTCGCGGATAAATTTGTTGACTTCGGCAGGGAGACATGATGAGTCGGGGTGCGCGGTCAGTCCAGCGAGCGACGCGTCAGAAGGGTGGCGAACGAGAACGCGCTGCTTCCGTAGCTCGTCGAAGCTTTGGCAAAGTTCGTATACAGTTGCGATGGTGGATACAGTTGCGAAAGGATTTTTTCTACTTCAGGGGTCTCATATTTGAGTTGGTAGGCAGCCAAAAACAATATACCATGATTTCTTGCATTGTTGGGAAGGGGTATATTTTTGGGATGTATTACAACGACCAATAAAGAAAGAATTTTTCAATTGACTCTCCCGACATTTGCCACTTATGCGGATTCAGTGAAGATTGTGTACAATTTAATTTATTAGGCTGATGGGCCCCCACTGTACTAAGCGCTCCGGAATGGCAAGTTACAATTCAGATCCGGATTAAAACCAGACCGTATTTTATTTCCTAAAAGTATGCTTTGGTTTGTTGCAATGCAACAACAGGCGGTGGAAACTTCTGTGTGGCTCTCGAAAGTATAGCCCTCGTTACGTCCGCACAAACCTTAACAAGCTGCAGCCAACCTGTGGCTGGCTAATCACAAAGTCGCCAGATGTTTTTTGTGTGTATATACATCTTGTTCTGAGTACAGTTTAGGTTTTTCTTTGTTGTTATGTAGTGTTTGTTGTGTTTGTGAAATATCGTTCTGTGCCGGAGCCTGGCAATGAAGGAATAAGGCTCGTTATGGCTACTCCCTTCTCACGAGAAATTCCTGCCTTCGAAACCCACCTCTACAATTTTTTCCTTCTCTACATTTTTTATTAGACAGAAGGTCTACACAAAGACAGTGTAAGGACGCTAAAGCGATTGCAAAGCATTTGCGGCACGGGGACTGAAAAATGAAGAGAAAAATAATTTTTTCTAACATTCCTGAAGACCCGCGCGGCTGTCTCTAAGATCAACTCAGCGCAGGTGCCAAGGCCTCCTCCCCACGCGTCATTGGCGAATCGGAATGAGCGCGGACAGATTTTCGAGAGAATTCAGCCCTGTTGAGAAGACAGGGGAAGCGAGACGTAGCTTAACGTTTGCAGCGACTCCTCCTCTCCCTCTCAGCGCCTCGCTGTCTTCTGGAAATTTCGAACTATGTTATTTAAGGTCATGATGCATCTCGTTATGCAGTTCTAAGCCAGCCTTCGCTCAGCGATGTAGACAGGCCCCGGGTTCCTAGTAGCCTTGAAGAATGAGCTTTGAGCTAGAGCGTTTCTTTGTAACAGCTTTGGTAGCGTAGTCACTGTTTCGGCTTCGTACATTCGTTTCTGCACAGTTTTTAATTGTTATGAAAGACCTGTTCCTTTGTCTCCCTTTTCTCTTCGTCCGTCCATCACCCAGCTGCCTGCTCGAAGTTCCGTGCCAAACAAACGAGCCTCGAAGGAAGCGAGGTGTGAAGGAAGAACCTACCATTTTTACTCTGCTCACCGCTGCCAGTAATGAAAGAACAATAAAAACTATCCCAGCGCGAGCCCACCTGACGCGACAGTGTCCGGTTCGTTGTCTTCGTGGCTTAGTGCACAAGTTGCACGGGTCAGGCGCAAGGCTATAGGTTTGCATGCTCTAATAAAGTTTTGGTCAAGGTGCAACATTCTAATAACCAGTTTTCTTATGTATTGATTAATGACTGACAAATGTATTTTATACGTTATAGGGAAGGTTTACAATCGCATGAAATAACGCTATACAAAGTTAATTTTGTTACCATGATGAACTGACATCCCCCCTCAGAACAAACATGATGCGGAAAGAGGCAGAAAATGCTCAAAGAAATAAATGAAACACCCTAAAATGTTCTGTCCATGGTCTTCCTGGATTGTGTTATATGCTGGGCTGTAATTGCTCCTACGTCTTTTCGAAAGTGCCTGTAGACGCTGGTATTGGCAACGTAGGCATTTTTTCTGTCGTTTTCAACCGGGAATCAAAGAATAAAATTGTTAAACTATGCCTAAACTCTGTAAGGTACACCGGTTTTATGAATTTCTGTTGCCTTCTCCATAACCTCCGCAGTAATAGGGCTGGAAAAAAAAATTATCTGCCCCATTCAGGACACCGGGATCTAAACGTCAGCAGCAGACGCCAGAGGAAACAGCCAGTACTAAAGCGCAGAGCCTTCATTTTGCAAGAATAGTTCCACAGCCGGCTGCCATAATCGCCCAGCAGTCGCAACGGAAGTGAACAGGAGTGAATACCTTCTCAGTCTGGCCTGCAAAGAATATTGTACTTCAATTCGGAAAAAGATAAGGAATCACGAAGATCTCGGGCAACTGCCGTTAAATGACTGTCTAACTTGACCATGCTATCACCGCAGCCGTGGCCTAGTGGTTTGGTCGTCCGCCTCGGTTGCGGGAGGTGGCAGGTTCGAAACCCACCGACGGATACCCACCGGATGGGTACAGGCGCTCCCCAACGTGGCGACCGGTTTGTTCGTGGGGAGCAGTCCTGGGAGAGGCTCCGTAGATCCCGCTATGCCCTGGGGGGTAAACCCTGTTTCGAAACACCGCCTGTACAGGCGGCGTGGTATGCGTTCATGTGAATCCCGGTGAAGGGTTCTGCCAAAGCCACAAATGCGGCAGAGCTGCATAGATGCCGGTGAATGAGTAGCTGGACGATTGGTCACAATCGCGGAACCTCTTTTTGTTTCCTTTTTTTGCTTTCATCGAAAGCCCATAAAGGGAAACTGCGGAGCGCTCCATCTAATTCTTGTGCGTAGTTAAAATGCATCCTGGGCCGCTCTCTGGCTACACTTTGAACATGACATCTGCATGTGTTTTTGCTCAGCGGCTCCAATTCGAAACATTTGCACAGAAAACGGCTCAATGATAACCCTTGTGCAGTCAACGGCGTTGTATCTTGACACTCGGGGGTGCGAGCGTATAAAATCGTGGCGACTAGCCGCAGCTTGCTTGTAAAATAACCGGGTGATGGCGTCACTTGCGCTACATATTGTGACATTTTCTAATTCATAACGAACCTAGCATGATGCTTATTGGCGCGAATAAAGCGACGCAGAGCACCCCGGGGCGTCGGAATTCTGCGGCGCTTATGGGGTACTATGGCGCAGGGGGCATCGACTCTCTGTATATCCTAATCGGGCTTACTATTCACATGTACAGCAATATACCCTCGGCGGAGAGGGCGTACACTGACGCTCTATGCGTATTGTGTGCTCAGATGACGTTCCTGAACGGACAGTTGCATGAATGGCTTAATCACGTCGATGCTGCTAAAAAGCGCCTTGCTTGTGCCGTTGGCATTGCTAACATGACAAGTTCGCCTACAGACTTGTGTGGCCGGTACAAAGTGCTGGAAGAGGACAGGAATCATAATCCGGGTCAAATACCGGCACACGAAGCTTGGGAAAGAAAGAACAGATTAGAGAACAATAATAATGATCTATCACTTGAAACTACACCAGAGTGAGCGCAGGTATTTCCTGTAATATCTGCGCGTAGTCGGCTAGCGCCATTTAAGTAGGCAAAAAGTGCAACTGCGCAAGAAAAGTAGCAAGCGCTATTAGCCAAATATATTAGCGCTGTGCCTTAGACACGCTGTTGATGATTGCCGGTTCAGATTACAGCTGTCGTTGTTTGTTTACATCCCGGTGCGGCCGCGCAACTTCGAAACACGATCGAAGCAAAAAAAATTTGGTCAGGTACTTTTTTGTGAGTTTAACGCACCAAGACTGCACGCACAGTGTTATCCCAAAACCTTTGAATGCGTCTTTCCCATAAGGATTTCTCGACGCCAGATTGGATAAGTATGCTTACTGCGGTATCTACGAGGGTATCAGGAAAGCGGCGGCGAAAACAAAGAGGAAGGAACGGCATCGCTTTACTGCATTGGCCGTACCAGTCCTGCGGCTGCGGAACTAGATTTCAATTTCAGGCTCCTCACATTCATTAAAGCGAACCGATATCGTGCGAAAGACCCTTCACGGAAACCTGCGCATGCGAAGAAACAGCGCTGCTCCTGCGAAATGCCGTGCGCTGAAACTAATAAATCGATAACTCGGAGTCACCGTGCCTTCTCCTGGTGGTGGCTGTACAATGCAAGTCCAGACTACGCTCGAAGTGGGAGCGGCTCGCCCTCTCCGCCTCGTACGTTCGGTATCAACCGAAACAAATTAGAACATAGGTCGTAAACGTGGTCACCTGTTCAACACGTCGCGTAAGGAAGTGGGTTTTATCGCTTTATATATCACCCCTACTGCTCTATGCGCATGCGCGTCATTGCTATCCTTCAGAGACACGCCTAAGCCCGTCGTCAGCTTCGGACGGCGCCTCGGTCCAAAGGTGTTGGTCGTGCTGGCGCGCACTGAAAGTACAAGTCACGTGCTTGAGCAATCGAGCCAAACCTGTGAGCTGCGATAGGTGTACGGCGTTGCAATATTTCACTGTTACCAGCACTGCGGTGCGGGCAGGGCGCTTTTATTATTCTTCTTTTATGCGAAGCATATTGCTAGAGCTACCACTCACGCCGTCGGCGTGGGACCCCTAGACGTCGCACCACCTGACACCGTGACGTCACACGACGTGACATCTGATGCGAGAGGCGGCCTCCGCCTCGCGCCTTCGCCGTGGGACCCCTAGCCGTCACGCCCCGTGACACCGTCACCTCGTCATGACGATGCCATCGCACAGACGCCGCAATGTCCTCGAGCGTCATTCCCGCGCATTTCGAACGCGCGTTCACACTCGGTGTAGGTGTACCGCTCGCTCCATCGGGCAGGCAGACGCGGCTTCCGTGGCAATCCAGGCGCTCACCCAACGCGCGTCTCAGGGTTAGTCGAGGTTCCGCTGTAGCCATGCTGTTGTCTTCCCCCACGACGAAGGCTTCTAGTGGTTGTATTAAAATGACCAAGTATGCACACAAGGAAAGCCATGTATTACCAAGCCTAGCCACCAATATGCTTCGCATCTGACTAGGCTTAACCTTAGCTAAGCCTCAGCCATAATGTTTTAAAGCCCTTCTCCACATACGTCGCCAGCACTGCGACTCATCATGGTGTGCGACATGTCAACGTCATCTCGAAAAGAAATGCCTTCATGAAGGTTATTCGATATTGACAAGCAAAAAAACATCTGGAAAGGACAAGAAGTGTGTCTCTGGCAGTATGCGACTCTTCAACGAGACCAGACCTCCACCAGCATCACCTCCCGATGTGACCAATGGAATAGTTTAAAATGCTCGTCCTTGTGAATTATCACAGATGCATACCTCTTGCTCAGAGCTCGCGTCATTACACCTTTGCAGTTTTGTGCCAATTGTTGAAACTCGGGACGCCCTCGAAGTGGTCCTCCCAATCTTGGGTATCCTCCTATAAGTCGCCATTAAAGGTGTTTGCGGTCCAGGAATTCTGCACGGTCACGTAGTAGGCAGGAAGAGAAAAGACACAGTTCCGGCCGGCGTGTGTGCAGCTATGGATGCTCCTCCTCAAGCTAGAAGTCGACAATCCGGGCACAAGCCGCGAAGCCTCTCACTGGCGCCATGAACAACCGTCTTGAAAAAACCTTTTTTCACCGCACCTGTGTTCCGGCTGTCCGAAGGATTGTGGAGCACAGCCCATAATACCTAAACGAGATTCACCAACTGTCATGAAGGAGAAATAGGGCAGACGCAGACGTAGAAGGGGACCTCTGTGCGGCCAAGTTTAATTTCAAAAAATTACAGGTCATGCATTGCAGGAGGGAGGTTCGAAGGCGCTAGCAAGCTGCTGACCACCCTACGGACTGCTTGGCTATTTTATAATCCACTGCAATCACATTAAATTGGCCCTTGCAAACGCCTTCTTTCATGAACTCATAACCTCTGGTGAACTAATGCCACCACTGTCAGTTCCGTCTTGTTCCCATCATGTTGTGTCACTTTTATTCGCAACACAGGCGCGTTTAGACACTTTTTAAGAGGCCCAAGGCAATAACGATTTTGCGTCTTCCATGTTTAGCGGGAGGCCGAAGCGAATACACGGAGGTTTTATATATGAAACGGCGCTAGCTTTCTATGACGTTACTGGGGGTGTAGTTTGTACTCGTCATTCCCCTTTTGTTAACTTACGCCAGCTAGGATGACGTCATTGAAAGTTCCACCGCTACAACTACTGCCCTGCCGCGCACAACATGTTTACCTTTATCCGTCAAGTAACACTGTAGAAGTCGTGGCTATAAGTGGAGCAGGAAAGCGGAAATGGGATAAACCACCCAGATTTGCCAGACTTTACACTGATGACGCGTGTTTTATCAGTAAACACTGGTATGTTATGCAAATAATGCATTGTTCACGTGTAAACGCTGAGGCTGCATAGGATTTTTGCTTTGTTTGTCTCAGCTTCTGAATGAAATGTGTGCACAGGGTCAAATGTGCTGAAGCAGTTAAAATACATGGGCCTTGGTCTAGGGCACCAGCTTTTACGGCAGTTCGTTATCAGGCTTTTGTTCTCAAATGGTCTGCCAAGTGAGACTCTGCCTCGTTCTACCAGATTTTCTTGCGTCCACCGTAGTTGTTTCGTGGTGGTTGTTTGAATGCGACAAAAAATTGCATGCGACAAAATTGCGACAAAAAAATTTTTTTTCGTAGAACTTCTCCAGTGGACGACCAACCAGTAACGTTTTAAAAAGGGTCAAGAAGATTAAGGTGCTGTTAAGAGCAAAGGAGTTTTTTCTTTTAAGATCGATCCATCCATCCATCCATCCATCCATCCATCCATCCATCCATCCATCCATCCATCCATCCATCCATCCATCCATCCATCCATCCATCCATCCATCCATCCATCCATCCATCCATCCATCCATCCATCCATCCATCCATCCATCCATCCATCCATCCATCCATCCATCCATCCATCCATCCATCCATCCATCCATCCATCCATCCATCCATCCATCCATCCATCCATCCATCCATCCATCCATCCATCCATCCATCCATCCATCCATCCATCCATCCATCCATCCATCCATCCATCCATCCATCCATCCATCCATCCATCCATCCATCCATCCATCCATCCATCCATCCATCCATCCATCCATCCATCCATCCATCCATCCATCCATCCATCCATCCATCCATCCATCCATCCATCCATCCATCCATCCATCCATCCATCCATCCATCCATCCATCCATCCATCCATCCATCCATCCATCCATCCATCCATCCATCCATCCATCCATCCATCCATCCATCCATCCATCCATCCATCCATCCATCCATCCATCCATCCATCCATCCATCCATCCATCCATCCATCCATCCATCCATCCATCCATCCATCCATCCATCCATCCATCCATCCATCCATCCATCCATCCATCCATCCATCCATCCATCCATCCATCCATCCATCCATCCATCCATCCATCCATCCATCCATCCATCCATCCATCCATCCATCCATCCATCCATCCATCCATCCATCCATCCATCCATCCATCCATCCATCCATCCATCCATCCATCCATCCATCCATCCATCCATCCATCCATCCATCCATCCATCCATCCATCCATCCATCCATCCATCCATCCATCCATCCATCCATCCATCCATCCATCCATCCATCCATCCATCCATCCATCCATCCATCCATCCATCCATCCATCCATCCATCCATCCATCCATCCATCCATCCATCCATCCATCCATCCATCCATCCATCCATCCATCCATCCATCCATCCATCCATCCATCCATCCATCCATCCATCCATCCATCCATCCATCCATCCATCCATCCATCCATCCATCCATCCATCCATCCATCCATCCATCCATCCATCCATCCATCCATCCATCCATCCATCCATCCATCCATCCATCCATCCATCCATCCATCCATCCATCCATCCATCCATCCATCCATCCATCCATCCATCCATCCATCCATCCATCCATCCATCCATCCATCCATCCATCCATCCATCCATCCATCCATCCATCCATCCATCCATCCATCCATCCATCCATCCATCCATCCATCCATCCATCCATCCATCCATCCATCCATCCATCCATCCATCCATCCATCCATCCATCCATCCATCCATCCATCCATCCATCCATCC